>NW_013666888.1:135389-139523 GCF_000517525.1 Limulus polyphemus | reverse complement strand
CTTTTAATTTTGGTTTATTTACTCTTGAAACAGAACACTTTCGGGGACCCTGCGGACGTGTATCTAGATATACTATATTACTAACACTTTCTTTACGGCACAAGCTGCACAATGACATTCACTATGGAGATATCGGGGAGGGGTAGATTAAAACTTGAACTGAAATTTCTGTGTGTCGGGCCTGAAGATTTCTGTAGGTGGCACTGTCTGTTCACTTGATGTGAATGAAACTGACACGATACTTTCACAAGTTGTGAACGGATTAGTACAATACGTTGCTTTTACATACACACACATATTACTAATTCGTTTTCAAAAATTGATATTTTGTCGAAAACATTAAGATTATCAGTTTAATCATATACTTTATTGTTGTTGGCAATCGTGAAAGAAAAAATACGAGAACATGTCACCTGTTAGGGCAAATTTGAGAAACAAATCAATAATATTTTAATCACGAAACAAAATCTAAGGAAGAATTATTTTGCTTTAAAAATATGAATTGAAATTTTTTAACGTCAATATTTAAATATAAGATTTTATAGCTTAAAAAAGTTTATTTTTAGTTTTACTGTTATTTTGTCATGTTTGTGACATCTACTGAAACTATGTAATTAAATAACGTAGCAGCCAACTGAAGACGATGCCAATAGTGGTACAGCGGACTTAAAACGCTAAAAAGCGGGTTTCGATATCCCTGGTAGGCAGAATTTTTGCTTAACTTTAAACAAACAGACGATAATTTATCTACAGATAGTGCTTGACTTTAATTTGTTAATTTTAACCTCTCGCATTCAAATATTTGAATTACAAAATTTATAATGATAAGTGGATCACCAAATTTCCATATTGTGACCTTTATGTTAAACAATATTTTTTCTCTATATTTTTAACTACATAACTCTATCTCGACAAAAATTTTGTATTATGTCATGAATAAAATCAAAACGTAAACAAGGCACATTTACGAAAGTTACAAGCATTTTTATCTCGTTGTTGCTATGACTGACTCCAAATTCCGTTCAGCACTTAAAATCTATGTAAGTTCACCGAACAAAGGAAATACTGAATATAACTGGAACGTTCAATCTTGAATTTCGAGGGAGAGTGGAAAAGGAGTTTTTGTATACTTTGGTGTTGTATTTTCTTTCTTGTTACATGTATTAGGTAATGTTTCGTACTGCCTCTTATTTTCATTCCTCAGTATGTACTTAGCTCTTAGTAGCCACTGCTATTCTGCCCAATTTAAATATCAGACTGTGTTTCGGTCATCATCTCGATTGTCAACGAAAGTACTGTTGCGTCAGCGAGGTCACGTGACTATTGTCACGCCACGTTTCTAGAAGTATCTTGTTCCTTCGTGAATGCCCTAGCATTTACTAGATATAGGGTAGTCTGGTATATATAAGATGGTCACGGCGTGAAATGACAATGTGTGTGTAGACAGTGAGTAATTGATCTGCAGTCAGAGAGTATTATTGAAGTTGAGCACGTTCGTTGTTATAGCGTTTGTTTTAGCGCGATTGTTGAAATTAAGTGTATCGTAAAGTTATATTCGGAAAGAATAAACCAGTTTTATTAAGTAACGACTTGTGTCGCTAAAGTTTCGTCGAAACGAATTTACGGGAAATCAATTAACAAACGGAGACGTAACAGTACCTTCAACATTTCCACCTAAACTCAACCGACACTATAAATTGTTTAATCGATCCTTTGCCTTAAATGGATTGTAGTAATGACAATGATTGTAGTAATCGATCATTACAATTGTAGTAATGACTATAAATGTTTATCCTTACTAGTACACTAAGACATTTGTTGAGAACGAATTAGTGATATGGGCATTCCAGTTACTAACGCAGGGAAAAAAAATTAAAACCGTGCTCTTGGGTCGAGCGTGGCCTAGCAGTATAATTTGTGCCATTTGACTGGTTATTTAATGGCATGCGAAGACATCAGAGAAAAGTCTCCCAGAATGGCTGACATTTTTACATTTTAACCTTTAAAAAACCCAGCAATGCCCAGCCGGACCATGACTCACTAATATTAGTTGCCTTTTTCTCTGTATTGAAATTTGAAATGGAACTCCTGTTATAGAGCAACCGAAAATTTATGGAAAACGCCTGAAGGACGCTGTTAAGCCAAGATAGTTAAAAATCTACACAGTCTCAGGGAAAACTAAATTAACAGGTTAATATGTCATAACTCTAGATTAACAAATAAGCACAATCTATATTTACGAGTGTGAAATATCCTCACCCAAAGCTATAAAATTATATTAGACTCGCTTGACAATTCTCCCTGTTACCCAATTTATTGTTTGTTTGTTTGTAATTAAGCACAAAGCTACACAATGGGCTATCTGTTCTCTGCCCACCACGGGTATCGAAACCCGGTTTCTAGCGTTGGAAGTCCGCAGACATACCGCTGTGCTACTAGGGGGCTACCCAATTTATAACTGAGGTCAACAATCAAAAGCTTTTATCTTTCAACTCTCACTCATTCGTATATAAAATAAGACTTAAATAAGTTTAAGCATCGGCAGGGGGGAGTCACAAAAAGTGTCTCATGCGGTTCCCACTTTTTGGATTTATAGTATTTTCATCCTTTCCGCAGTGATTATATACAAAATACACTTTGATAACTTTCATCATTTACCACAGTCTTATTCACTAGAAAGGTTTGCTTAGACGTGGTCAACTATACTGCTGTGTTACGACAGCGGTTTCAACCACGTGCGCCTTGTCTCAATTTCAGTAATTGACCCATAATAGTCTCCCCATATTTTCGGGACCTGGTAGGGTCAGGTGGTTAGGGCACTCGATTCGCAATAGGTGGGTCGCGGGTTAGAATCCAATTACTACATATACTCACTATTTCAGCCGTGGAAGCATTATTATACGCCGATCAATCCCATTATTCGCTAGTAAAGAGTTGTCCAAGAGTTAGGCCCGGCATGGTCAGGTGGTTAGGGCACTCGATTCGCAATAGGTGGGTCGCGGGTTAGAATCCAATTACTACATATACTCACTATTTCAGCCGTGGAAGCATTATTATACGCCGATCAATCCCATTATTCGCTCGTAAGGAGTTGTCCAAGAGTTAAGCCCGGCATGGCCAGGTGGTTAGGGCGCTCGAGTCGCAATCTGTGGGTCGCGAATCCCCGTCCCACCAAACATGCTCGCCCTTTCAGCCGTGGGGGTGTTATAATGTGACGGTGAATCCCACTATTCGTTGGTAAAAGAGTAGCCCAAGAGTTGGCGGTGGGTGGTGATGACTAGCTGCCTTCCCTCTAGTCTTACACTGCTAAATTAGGGACGGCTAGCGCAGATAACCCTCGGGTAGCTTTGCGCGAAATTCAACAAACAAACAAACATGCTTCTTTCTGACCGGTGACTTAATATTGGCGCCACTTGACAAACGTTTCTCTTTCATTTTTTTATAATTATATATATATATATATATAAGTATTGTAATTCAATGGTTCTCAAACTTTTTCTTTGCAGAAAACCTGAATATTTTTCTTTTATTATTATCTCGGAGGATCTATACAGCATTCTGCTGTTTCCTCTCCATAGTTATGCAATCTTTCCACGCACCACTGGTGTTCTGAAGATCACGGATTGAGTTCCACTGGGTTTTAATTCCTTGAAAACTAGATGCTTTTGTTTCTTATTGCGATATTTTCCTAGTTTTTGTTCACGGATTACGAAGCTACAAAGTTGCGTTTTTTTGTTGTTGTTGTTTTTTTTGTGTAGAACTTTGTCATTTTTATTCTAATGTTATTTTAGTGATGATCCCCGTTAGTTTCTTCTTATATAAAAATTAAATCAACTGTAACAAAAAAGCCGCTAAGATTTTCAGAACATTTCAAAACTTTTTTCCCTCTGTGAATTAATGTGATTAATTGCTAATCATTTGTATTACTAATTAATAAAGACAAATGCGCTAAAGTAAAGCATTTTATTTGCTTCTGTATTATTAGGTTTTATTATTGTATTATTAGGTTTATGCACTAATGAAAGGATATTGCCTTCCACCGTCGGATTTTTGAATTATTTTATAAGCCAGTTTCAACTGTGTTCTAAACATATACTTAATATTTTGTGGAAGGCATAAACATTTTAATACTTG
>NW_013666888.1:128937-135003 GCF_000517525.1 Limulus polyphemus | reverse complement strand
GAGCAACAGATAACAGTTCGGACAACTGGGTAATGGGTTTATCGTTGTTAACGTCTATTGACTTAATAAGTAGCAGTGTTTACTAGACAGTTAAGCTGGTTATTTAATGTTTAGTCTAGTCTATAACAAACGTCAGGTCATCAGTGTAACAGCGAATGATTAATTTGTTCTACTGGTCAAAGGTGTTGTTTGTTTGTAGTTAAACACAAAGCTACACAATGGGCTATCTGTACTCTGCTCCTCACGGGTATCGAAACCCGTGGTCAAAAATAGGAAGGTCTTTCCTTTTATGTTGCATTATATATTATATTTAAAGTGTATGGCGCTAATTAATATTATCTTAATTTGAATGAATCGTCTAGCAATGACGTCATGAACCATAACTAGGTTTTTCCTTTTACGTAGTAATATGTATTATCTTTAATGTGTACGGCGATATTCCATAATGTCAGTGACCTTAATTCGAGTGAATCGTCTTACAACGACATCATGAAGCATTGATATTCTAGGTGTTGGTTAAGTATCTAACATTGAGTCTGTCGAATTCGGATATCGCTGAAATAATTTAAGTTACTAGAATTGTCTAGGCAAACTTGTTCGTGTGTGATAAAAAAATCTATAATACAGAGTACAAAAGGACGTTTACGATAACCTATGGTAACAATACAGGGACAAATTCTTATGCCTTATGCTTCTTTTATTTCACTCTGAAGCGCAATTACCCCGAAGCTAACGTCGTCGTTTCTTTTACTTCACACGCTTTCCACATACATGGAAAATGTCTGCGAACGGGATAATCTAAAAATGCTTAAATAGGCAATGGAAAAAAGATGAACTAAATATAAGAGAATCCTTAGAAATTGTTAAAAATAAAATGAATTGTTTGTTTGTTTGAAGTTAAGCACAAAGCTACACAACTGGCTATCGGTACTCTGCCCACCACGGGTATCTAAACCCGATCTTTAGCGAAGACTGCAGACTTACCGCTGAGCCACTGGAAAGGGGGGTATTCCAAGCGTAAATACAGCCAAGAATTAAGTGCAACATTTTATTTGCTGCTGGGGTTTATAGCAAAAACAAAACAAATTTACACTATTGATAAATAAAACTTATAATGTACAATTATCGATTTCAGAGTGATAAAAAACACACCTAAGAAGTTTGGTGTTTGCTATACATTTCCAGATTCCTCCCTTTCTGTCTTACTGAACTCTTGTTCCACAAAAGATGTCTAATAAATTCAGTATCGCTAAGAGTCAATGATCACATATCAAATATGTGCGATCAAGAAGTGAAACAACAAAAAACTCATATTATTTTATTATAAAGTAATAAAGATATTGAACAACAATTTATAAAATAATAAGCCAAAAGTTAAAAGAAAATGTTTGGTTCCTATTACATGAGATGTAAGAATGTGTAAGAAACCAAATTTCATGTTAACATATTTTTATGCTTTTCTTATATTAACAATAAGTAGGAGAAAAAAATAATAATGGAAAGTAGGGATGTTTGGTTATTCATAGAAGTGCTTTAAGAAGTATCCAAAACAAAACAAATGCTGCAATAAAAAGTATACAAACAAGAAAAGTGATACTAGTTGGATAGATTTTAAAACGATTTTTAATCCCTACATTGGTTGGCATTGTGATCCATACAGCTAAATGAAACAGTTTAGAATTTACCAATCACGGCAGGAATTGAAAATCATTTTAAAATCTATCTAACTAGTATCACTTTACTTGTTTGTGTACTTTTATTGCAGCATTTATTTTGTATTGGATACTTCTTAAGGTAATTCTACGAATAACCAACGATCCCTATTATCAGTTAAAATGTAATTCTTTTTTCCAGTTTATTTGTTCAATTTTTACATGTCCATGGAATGGACACAATATCTATAAGCTTTCAGTATAGCCATATTCCTGATAGATATAACGTTTACAATAATTAAAACCACATTCACAACTTTATAAAATGTAATCCTTACATTGGCCTACAGATAAGTGTATGAAGCTACCAAAGTAGGGATTAAATTTTATACATTTGTGGTTGTGGTTTTAATTCTTCTTTCATTATTTTTGTAGCAGGATCCCTACTTCATTTTAAAATTCATAGATTTTTAATACTTTTTTGTTTACTTTTTATGTTGTACCTGTATAAAGTATATACTTTACCCTTCGAAACTGACGCGTGTCTAACCCTCGGTATGTGGCGCCATCTGTTTGGTTTAATTGGGTTTAAAAGATATTTAAATAAGTGCATGATTTTGTTTACCATTTATTTGTATATATTTATCGGAATATCAAAAACGGATACCCACAGACCAGTCAAGTAAGCTGGAGAAATCTTGTAATGATGCTCTGAGCCTCTAGGCGCTAGCCCCGCTGACGTGATCAGGTAGGTAGGTAAGTAGTAAACGAAAAAGTTGTTATTTTAGAAATATTTTAATTGTTATACCAGAAATGTTAGCGACCATTTTAACGTATTATTAATATATGCGCATAATATATTGTAACTAATACTTTGAATGGTCGGTTTTTCGCTTAGGAATTCAATAGGGTGGTTTTTCGGGGCGTGAATTACTTGGAAACCTTGTCGATCCATGTTTGTTTGTTTGTTTTGAATTTCGCGCAAAGCTACACGAGGGCTATCTGTGCTAGCCGTCCCTAATTTAGCAGTGTAAGACTAGAGGAAAGGCAGCTAGTCATCACCACCCACCGCCAACTCTTGTGCTACTCTTTTACCAACGAATAGTGGGATTGACCGTAACATTATAATGCCCCCACGGCTGAAAGGGCGAGCATGTTTGGTGTGACGGGGATTCGAACCCGCGACCCTCAGATTGCGAGTCCAGCGCCTTAACCACCTGGCCATGCCGGGCACAATAATAGTATTATATACAAGCTACACATTAAATGTTTTGACAAGCAATCCCTAACATTATTTTTCCTTTAAGTGTACTGTACATTTATAGCATGTTGATGTAAAATATTTCTTGAAATAGTATCTCAAATTGCTGGAAAAACTACAAAACCATGGGGAGAGGAATGAACAAAAAAAGTTTGATGGGTCAGGTAGCAAAAACAAATAAATAAATGGGAACATAAGACCATGGGGAGAGGAATGAACAAAAAAAGTTTGATGGGTCAGGTAGCAAAAACAAATAAATAAATGGGAACATAGGACCATGGGGAGAGGAATGGACAAAAAAGTTTGATGGGTGAGGTAGCAAAAACAAATAAATAAATGGGAACATAGGACCATGGGGAGAGGAATGGACAAAGAAGTTTGATGGGTCAGGTAGCAAAAACAAATAGATAAATGGGAACATAGGACCATGGGAAGAGGAATGGACAAAAAAGTTTGATGGGTCAGGTAGCAAAAACAAATAAATAAATGGGAACATAGGACCATGAGGAGAGGAATGGACAAAAAAAGTTTGATGGGTCAGGTAGCAAAAACAAATAGATAAATGGGAACATAGGACCATGGAGAGAGGAATGGACAAAAAAGTTTGATGGGTCAGGTAGCAAAAACAAATAAATAAATGGGAACATAGGATAACATGCGTGTGTATCAGAAATTCCGTTGTCGAAGAAATGTTCCACTTTTATATTGATTTTCCTTACCCAAAAATTCACCCTCCGATGACTCATAACGCTAAAAATTGTTTTTGATACCTGCAGTGGACAGAGCATAGATAGTCCATTGTGTAGCTTTGTGATTAGTGTCAAACAAACAAACAAAATATAAAAATACAAACTATATTGTAAGTAAATGTAATATTGAAAAGAATTAAACAATAAAATACCGGTTTATCTCCATACGTCACGCTGAAAATCCAATATATATATATATATATATACATTTATATGAAAATACTTATCATCACTCATTTTTGAAGATTGTTTGTTTGTTTGTTAAATTAAGCACAAAGCTACACAATGGGCTATCTGAGCTCTGCCCACCACGGGTATCGAAACCCGGATTCTAGCGTTGTAAGTCCGAAGACATACCGCTGTGCTACTGGGGGGCTTTTTGAAGATTATTAAAGACAAGGATACTCATATTTGGAGAAATATGATCGATGTCATGACAACTGTTTGTGTTATATCAAAGTTTATTGGCTCAGACGTGTTCCCAGCCTTTTGTGTATCCCAAACAAACCAGTCATTAAATTCGATGACGAGGAACCCACTTTGAGACTAATAATGGTTGGAGACGGCTTGAATGGGTAATGAAGAAAAACTTTAATATAAGTTTAACATAACAGCAAATGTCCAATATTTCGTCATCATCAGGTACTGATGATGACAAAACCTTGTCGAAACGTTGTATATTTGCTGTTATGTTAAACTTATATTAAAGTTTTTCTTCATTACCCATTCAAGCCGTCTCCAACCATTATTAAACCAGTCATTAAGCTACGTTCTAGTTCCCGTTTTGAGCAGCTGACTATTTTTCTGTACTCGATGATTTATCGAAGTTAGGAACGATATATATCTATACACTAGTTTTTAATCAATACGTCACAATTGTTACGTCTTATGCTCTACTATTTTAACCAATCAAATAGCAATTTATTTTCATCTGACGTGATTGAAAAGGTAAATGTTCAGAATTAATTTTTTCAGGTGGCGTAATAAAATCACATATTTTGCAAAGTAAAGGATGAAAGATTGTTTGTTTGTTTGTTTCGAATTTCGCGCAAAGCTACACGAGGGCTATCTGCGCTAGCCGTCCCTAATTTATCAGTGTAAGACTAGAGGGAAGGTAGCTAGTCATCACCACCCACCGCCAACTCTTGGGCTACTCTTTTACCAACAAATAATGGGATTGACCTACACCCCCACGGCTGAAAGGTCGAGCATGTTTGGTGTGACGGGGAATCGAACCACCGGGCCAGGATGAAAGAATAGTATATCTAAGAAATCTAAGAGATTAGCAGCTTACTGGCTGCAAGAAGTAAAAATCACTGAGACTTGAGGAAACCATTTGTCAATATATTATTATAAAACTTACAAAGATACGATGAATATTTTTTGTGGCTAATAAATGATGATTATCGCAAAAGACCAACCATGTAGTATGGGAATAATTTCTCACTTATGTGATGAATATCAGGCGAAAACCGGTTTCGTGCAGAGCTCGTGTAGTTTCGAATCAATATAAACAAACGGTTTAATATTGTACGATGACAGCTGTTGCGAGAGCCAGAAAGTTATTACATAGAACATTGAGTATTGATTCGTGTATAAACAAAGTGGGGGAAATGAATGGTTTGTTTTGCTTGCGTGAGACATACACTCCCACAACGCAGTTTGAGATGAAAATAAAAACGGTAAGTCTGTGGACTTGTGACGCTAAAAATCAGGTCTCGATACCCGTGGTGGGCATAGCATAGATAGCCCAATGTGTAGCTTTGCGCTTAAAAAAACAAAACAAGCAAGTACACTCTCTGCCCATACGAAGAATATATATCTAATGTAGGTTTTGTACGTCTGACCAATCAGGGCGTGGACTCTTTGGTTAGGGTTATATTTATTTGTGTTATTTCATTGGATTAGCACATAGATCATTTTATACACTCCGTCCAGTCGGATTTTATTAACAGTATGCAGTGTTCACAATTATAGTAAAATATGTATTTTGTTGGATTATTTTACTTTTCATTTTTGTCTCGGTAGTTTTGTGATAAAATATGTCATGGTAATTATCATTGTCGTATTAAGCACTAATTCTTTTAATACCAAACAGACTTCAACGTTGGCAGCCTTCCCGTAGCATGTATCTCTATTGTACTTCAACGTTGGCAGCAATCTTGTAGCATGTATTTCTATTGTACTTTAACGTTGGCATCCTTCCTGTAGCATACATTTCTATTGTACTTTAACGTTGGAAGCAGTCCTGTAGCATGCATCTCTATTGTACTTCAACGTTGGCAGCCTTCCTGTAGCATGTATTTCTGCTGTACTTCAACGTTGGCAGCCTTCCTGTAGCATGCATCTCTATTGTACTTCAACGTTGGCAGCCTTCCTGTAGCATGTATTTCTGCTGTACTTA
>NW_013666888.1:121436-128159 GCF_000517525.1 Limulus polyphemus | reverse complement strand
CCCAATTCAACCTTTTTGAAGAAAAAAAATAGAAGTTTTCCTTGATAAAAATTTAAATTTTATTATCACAAGACAATAAATAGTTAAAGTAGTTTCTTTAAGCTTCTTAAATAAATCATTCACTCTCTCATAAAGATTTCAACTTTACTACGTAGTTTAATAGTTTATACAATTTTTTTTAGTCCCAAGGCCGCTTCGATGTTGTTTTGGGGCACCTTAGATGCTGATGCATCATCGGTGCTACTCGGACAGATTTCACCTGGTGGCGCCCATCTTCTCTCCAGGTAGCCATTCCTAATTTAGCAGTGAAAGATTAGATGGAAGGCAACTACTCAACACCAATCACCGCTAACTCTTGGGCTGCTTTTTCTTTTATCAACGATTAGTGTGACTGAACGTCACCTTATAATACGCCTACGGCTGAAATGACCAGCATGTATAGCGACGAGGATTCGAATCTGTGATCCTCAGATTGCGAGTCGAGCGCCCTAACCACCAGTGGCATAAAAACAAACTTTTGATCTTTTCTTTACACCGTCTAGGCCCGGCATGGCCAGGTGTTTAGGGAGATCGACTCGCAATCTGAGGGTCGTGGGTTCGAATTCCCGTCACACCAAGCATGCTCACCCTTTCTGCCGTGGGGGCGTTATAATGTTATGGTCAATCCCACTATTCGTTGGTAAAAGAGTAAAAGAGTAGTCCAAGAGTTGGCGGTGGATGGTGAGGACTAGCTGCCTTCCCTCTAGTCTTACACTGCTAAATTAGGGACACGGCTAGCGCAGATAGCCCTCGTGTAGCTTTGCGCGAAATTCAAAACAAACAAACAATACACCGTCTACTTGCAATATAGTTCTAGTTTACAAGAAAATAACCATTTAATGCAAAATAAGGGGAAAATAACTGTGATGATTTAAGTAGCTATTACATGTTTTTTAATGACAATGTTGGACACAAGGGGTAGCATGTTTATTTGTCATAAAATTATAACTCCAGATACAATACTAAGAATTGTTACAAATAAACTATTATCAACTAGACTTGAAACTTTTTTTTTTTACTTATTAGTGTATAAGAGCAATTATATATATGTTTATTTATATAAAGTATTATTGGTTTTAATGCCTGATAACAACCACAAAATTTTAATGACGCTTCTTTTTTATATCTCATTTAAAATTCTTCTCGACTTTTCTGACACTTAGCGTCTGAGAATTTCTGTATGAAAAGCAAGAAGCCCGGCACTGCTTTTTTAACGTTAAGCCTAAAAACTAGGTTTGATGCCCTCTGGAGTGTAGTAAAACGTTTATGGCCATATGTGTTAGGCTACTGAAGTAACTGAACAATTGATAAAGTTTTGCAACGCACTTGAGTGCTACGACTTATTTATGTTGTAACGATCGGTGACCCTAAAATGACGCAAAAAAAAAAACAATAAAAATAAAAAACGCAAGGGAGCATCTCAAGACATTCTCCATAATGCTCAAATAAACAATATTTTCTTCAGCCTTGCGCTTACATCTTTAACTTGTTAGCTTTTGGACATTTTGTACAACGTTCACTGGGAAGATAGAGTCTTTTTTTTTTCAAGAAAGGTATGAACGTATCCATTAAATTACACTCCTATTGTGCAACAGATTTTGGTAAAACAAATAAAGTAAATAAATTTTAAATGATTACTAAGTACTTGTATTTTTTTTTATTTACGGTAAAGCTACAAAAGACACCTGCCGCCGTCCATAATTTTTAACCACCAACCAGAGAAATGGCAGCCAATGATTCAGCAGAATCTTACCACCACTATCAATGTTGACTGTCACTTTTAAATGATGTATCTATCGTTAGTTGTAGGGAATTTTATCAGTAAGTCATGTCCCCCAGTGGGACAGCGGTAAGTCTTCGGATTTACAACGCTAAAATCAGGGATTCGATTCCCCTCAGTGAACACAGTAGATAGCCCGATGTGGCTTTGTTGTAAGAAAACACACAGTAAGTCATTTTCAAAGTCAACTTCAATTGGAACTCTAATGTCACCTATAGGTGGCTTCTTGTGTTTAGAATAATGTAATAATGTAATTCGTGTGTATGTATATATATATATACACACAAACACACACATATATATATACATACACACACACACACATATATATATACACACACACACACACATATATATACATACACACACATACATACATATATATATATACATACACACACATACATATATATATGTACATACACACACACACACACACATATATATATATGTACACACACATACATACATACATACATACACACACATATATATATATGAAAAATTATGGTGAATTAAAATTACCAAGGAAAATACTCATATGAGAAACGTATTTCCATTTTACATGAAAATTAAGGACAAGGTTATCAAATAAAGCTTACAATTAAAATGACTCGTTCTTGGTTTGATAACAATGGTGACAAAGGAAGTCACAGCCTCGTAGTGAGCGCACTTTATTCGTAATCTGAAGGTCGCATGTTCGAATCCCGTCCCGAACTTGCTTGTATTTTCGGAGCGGACCAATCCCACTATTCGTTGGTAAAGAGTCGCCCAAGAGTTGGCGGTGAGTGTTATTGATTAATTGCCTTCCTTCTAGTCTATCATTTCAAAATTAGGGACGACAAGCGCAGATAGTCTTCAAGTAGCTTTGCGCGCAATTCAAAACAAACGGCAACAACAAAATGACACAATACATCACGTCCTATGCTGGTCAATATGTATTGGACCGAGTAAGCGTAATGTATATACGTATGTTAACAGTTCTCCAAAAGTTTTTTCCAATATTTTCTTTTTCCTTTTTTTCGGAATCGATATGGTTCCACATAATTGTTTGTTTGTTTGTAATTAAGCACAAAGCTACACAATGGGGGTATCTGTGCTCTGCCCACCACGGGTATCGAAACCCGGTTTCTAGCGTTGTAAGTCCGCAGGCATACCGCTGTGCCACATAATTGAGTTCTGTGTTTACAACTGTTTGATTATTCTTGTGGTAATTCGAGAAAATGAGATAAAATGAACGCCATCGTCGAATCGTTACGTAGGAGGCTGGAGAATGTGGATGCCAACACTGTCAATTCCACAATTTTCGAAACTTAACAAAAAGTAATTACGCAAAAAACTACTTTTTTTTAATAGATATTACTTTGTATTTGTATTTATGGCAAAGCTATTAAAACTATCTGCCACCGCCTCTATTTTTTGAGTTATTGACCAGAGGGGAAGGCAGCCAACTAGTACCACCCTACCACTCACCATCCAAGTTAAGAAGTTGACTGTCATTCTTATAATGCACCTACAGCTTATTAAGTGCGGGGAATATTTTGCGGTATCGCACGGATTCAAACCAGGTTCACCAGCTCCGAAAACCAGAGACCTACTTCAAAACCATCTCGTGATCCTAGGCCTTACTGAAATGTACTTCTGAAGTATTATTTAAACTTGCAATATATACTTTTTCTGTTAGAACTTTAGGCGTGTTTCGTTATAGAATCTCGATGGATTGTTGCAAACGTTTATAATTCAGTCTCATGTAAAAAAAACACACAATAAAACACACATACTCTAGAAAAGAAACACTTCACTGCTCGGTAAACATTCTTTCATATTTATGTTTGTTACCATGGTAACCGCATGTATTAAGGCCACTGTATAGGTGGTGCTTTACTTTCCTCTAAGGTTTAATGATAGTTTTATTCGAATTCTTATTTGTAAAATATGTATGCATACGCTGATTACTAATGCAAGTACAAAGTCGATTCGCTTATACGAGAAAGCCGAATATGTTGTAATTACCTAAAAATCAACAAACTCGGCGTTTCTGGCCAGGTTCAAGTTCAGCATAAACATGTTGCCTTTTTACTTCTTCGATCTGCGTACAAACCGAAAGTTAATTGGCATAGCTTTTTCATAAACAAAGCAGATTATATCTTTAATCCGCTAGCAGCGAACGTTAAAAACAGTTTTAATTTTCTGTGGATCAAAGCTGCAAAATAATAAAAACAAACCAACAGGTTTTCAAAGTGGTGAGCCGTCGTTGTTGTTCAGTTGTCACGCAACTTATAGATTGAATACGATATTAGCTAAGGAAAATGAAAGCATTCATCAGATCGTGAATTAGTTTATATCAATAAAATTCTGCTCGAAATTAATATGTATCTTAAGTTCTATAGTTCGACGCTTCCTTGAGAAAATCTATACATCATATTTTTTGTTTAAGCAAGTAATAGCTGAGTAGGTCATCCCTGGTGCAATAAAAATGTATTTAAGAAAATTAGGGAAGTAGGTTTGTTTTTTGAATTTCGCGCAAAGCCACACTAGGGCTATCTTCGCGCGAAACATAAAAAAATAAACATGTAAGTTTTCACCTCTCTTTCTTCTCTGGGCCGACATTGCCAGGTGGTAGGGCGCTTGACTCCCAGTGTGAGGGTCGCGGGATCGAATTCCCGTCACACTAAACCTGCTCGCCCTTTCAGCCGTGGGGGAGCCTTATAATGTGACGGTCAATCCCATTATTCGTCGGTAAAAGAGTAGCCCAAGAGTTGGTGGTGATGACTAGCTGCCTTCCCTCTAGTCTTACACTGCTAAATTAAGGACGGCTAGCGCAGATAGCCCTCGTGTAGCTTTACGCGAAATTCAAAACAAACAAAAAATCGCGCGAACATGATCATCATGAAACTAGGATATTTCTGAGAAAACAAATAAATATCAAAGTTGTGGGAGTCACTGTTTAGTTATTTCTCTATTAAAGGCAATGATTAATAACTGTTATGATTGGACTAAGTTTAAAAAAGGTTTCTATTGTATTTTCCCGAAGATAATCAAAGTAGAAACGATTTGTGAAGTTAAACTAATACATTTTTGCATGTACATGTACATGTGTATGTTTAACCATACATTTACATACAGAAACACACACACACATAACATATACAAATTTCCAATGCGAAGAATTTGGATATATATATATTAACCTATTAAATTTGTTTGCTTGTTTGTACTTAAGCACAAAGCTACACAATGGGCTATCTGTGCTCTGCCCACCACGGGTATCCAAACCCGGATTCTAGGCGTTGTAAGTCCGCAGATATACAGCTGTGCTACTGGGGGGGGCAGGAATGTGGTTAAAAGAAATTAGGGATTACAAAAGGTCATATAAGAAACAGCTGGTCAACTAAAAGATAAAGCTAACAGCATTATTTTTGTAATGTATATTCAAGAAAAGCAGAATGCTAGAATGAAGATTGAGCCCTGAAATGATGCCGATGACAAGGTTTTTATTGAAGATTAGAAGATGGCTGGAGATTTTAAAGGCCCGGCATGGCCAGGTGGATAAGGCGCTCGACCCGCAATCTGAGGGTCGCGGGTTCGAATCCCCGTCCCACCAAACATGCTCATCCTTTCAGCCGTGAGGGCGTTATAATGTACTGTCAATCCCACTACTCGTTGGTAAAAGAGTTGGCGGTGGGTGGTGATCACTAGCTGCCTTCCCTCTAGTCTCACACTGATAAATTAGGGACGGCTAGCGCAGATAGCCCTCGTGTAGCTTTGCGCGAAATTCAAAAACAAACAAACAAACAGGTTTTTATTTGTTCACTTTTCTTCTGCTTTTACAAGATGAGATACTAGTGATATTCTTGACCCTATGTATTATACGGGAAATATTGGAATTACCCTAACTCCTGTAGATATCAGTCCCTTGGTGGTAAATAGGAAAAATGAGAGATTAAAAATAGATAAAGCGCCAGGACTAGACAAAGTTTTCTCCGGGGTTTCTAAGAAGATCAAAGATCAGATATACGACCCTCTCTCTTTCATTTTTGTAGGTCAATAAACAGTGGGGTAGGTGCCCGAGGGATAGAGAATTGCTTATGTTACTTCTAGTCTTAAAGGAGGTGATAAGAGTTGTCCTGGAAAGTCTCGGTCAGTTACATTTTACTTCGTGCAAAGCTACACGAGGGCTATCTGCGCTAGCCGTCCTTAATTTAGCAGTGCAAGACTGGTGGGAAGGCAGCTAGTTATCACCACCCACTACCAACTTTTGGGCTACTCTTTTACCAACGAATAGTGGGATTGACGCCCCCACGGCTGAAAAGGCGAGCATGTTTGATGGGACGGGAGTTCGAACCCGCGACCCTCAGATTGCGAGTCAAGCGCCATGCAGGGCCTAGTGAAGTATAATATCATAAACTAAAACCAACGTTGATTCACTAAAGAAAAACGATATATTTTTTCGGATATGTTACTTGTTAGCTATACGAAACAAAGGGTGTGGACTTGGTGTACTTAGATTAAAAAGAAAAGCTTTTAATAAGGAGTCAATAAGGAGTTTCTAGCGTCGTAAGTCCGCTTTGTCACTGGGGGAGGGGGGCTCTCGATACAAATCACTATTTATGTCTCCCTTGGATTAGTGTGCACAGTTTGGTCTTCTTATCTGAGAGAGAGTTGTTGAATTATTAAAGAAGGTCAAAAGTTCGCTGTAATGATGATTCCAGGATTGGAAGTACTATCATACAGGAATAGGTTTGGAATAGGAATATGATTTGGATAAAAATGGTAGTATTAGTACATGAGTAAGCCTAATCCAAATACAAATATACACCCTCAGATATCTTGGCAATGTGGTTGTTTGGCACATAGAGATGATATTTACTACTTTTATGGCCCAACATGGCCAGGTGGTTGGC
>NW_013666888.1:78657-120447 GCF_000517525.1 Limulus polyphemus | reverse complement strand
AAATTAGGGACGGCTAGCGCAGATAGCCCTCGTGTAGCTTTGCGCGAAATTCAAAAAACAATCATACAGGAATAGGTTAAGAATTATCTTATTTTCTTTTGAGAAAAGAAGAATGAAACGTGATCTTATTGATGCTTACAAGAAAGGATCGATAGGGTAAAGATCTCTGATTACTTTGTGTTGTATATGATAGGTCAAAAGAACAAAAGTTTTGGATTTGGAAAAGACAGGCTAGTATCCAGTTATATTTTTCTGACGGCGTGATTGACTTCTGAAATGAGTTGTCAATGGCAGTAATGGAGCCAGCGCTTCATTGGAGTTTAAGAGGGAAACCGATAATTTCCTGCCAAATAAAGGGTGGGTTTACATTCTTAAAGGGCTCCTTGTATGTTGTACTGTATTAAGTCGTCGTAGAACTGTTTTTCGCTGGCGCCCCTCGGTGGCTCGACAGTGAGCTTGAGGGATTATAACGGTGGTCACAAAATAGATAGGTCATCGTACAGCGTTGTGCTTAATAATTAACAAATAAGGTTTTCTCTGGAAAAACTTGGACGGCACAAGGACATTCACACATTCTTAAAATTAACAAATATAAAGCATTATACATGGGCGTCCGCTGGGGGGGGGGGCAAGAGGGGGCAATTGCCCCAACCTGGAAAATGAGAAACACAATTCTTTCTTTATTCATTCAGTATATGTATATGAAATTTTTTATTCAATTCACAATTTCACACTACTTTTCCCCCTCCCCGTAACAATTTTTACGGACGCCCATGAAAGTGTACAGTGGTAAAAATAGCACAATTAAGACATTCCCACATATACTGTGTCTCTCCTCTGGTTGTGTAGGCATTTTTCCTGACTTCTTTTAAGCTACAGAACCGTGCGAATTCCGGATTTTAGCGCTGTAAGTTATTAAGCTTACCGCTGACCCACCGGCATACAAAATATTACTGTTGTTTTTAGCGCAAAGCTACACAATGAGTTCAGCTGTAAGTCTGTAGGCTAAGGAGTAAATGGGTTTTGAGTAAATGAGACAAAAGACAAAAAACGTCGCATGGATCTATTATTACAGTCTCGTTTCGCATAACTGACGAAGGGAAGGTAATAAACACAGTATGTGTTCAGTGTGTTGTGTTGGAATCGAACCTTGGATTTTAAAGTTTTCAGTGACCCATTGTGGGACAGTAATAAAATCATTAAGTGTTATCAAATATAATTAATATAATAAAACACCGAAAAACAAACGATACACCATTTCTCGTCATCCATTAATCCTAGAAATATTCACATTTTGTAGTACTGTTTGCTGTTAAGCACAGAGCTACACGATGGGCTGTCTATGCTCTGAACATCACGGGTGTCGAGCCGAGAACTTTAATGTTATAGGTACGGTGTAGCACCTCATTATACACTCTCAAACAACATATATTTTAGATTTTAAATTCATACAAACATTTAAATTTCTGATGCCTAAAACACCCGGGGAAATATTAGCGTAAGCATCTGTGACGCAGCTGGTGTGATTCATATACTTTGCACCAACAACTCTGAACCCACTAATACTTTTGTGCAGATGCACGCACGTACACGCTTAACAAACTGGTCTCTACTAAGTCGTTCTAGAATGATATGGAAATGGAGAAATGTCAGAAAACACCTGTTGATGACTTATATGAGCATATGTTGAGAGGGGGTGAGGGGAGGGTATAGCGTTGTTTCGGATATTCGCGCAAAGCTACTCAGGGCTATCTGTGCTAGTCGTTTCTAATTTTGAAGTGAGAGACTAGAGAGAGAAGGCAGCTAGTCAAAAATACACACCGCCAATTTTTGGGTTACTCTTGTATGACCGAAGAATGAAATTTTACCACTACCCTTATAACGCACCCACACAGCGCCAAAGTGCGGAAGGCAATCTTTAAAATTCTTTTGGCGGTAACGGACGGCGAACGCCGGACTTGCACATCCACAGAGAGTTGAAATATATGAGCTATCTTCCCCATGAAAGTCATTCCTCGTAAAATATCTACAAATAGTGGTGACATTTTCAGTAAAATTTATCTTTTATCATTCCATATCAGATACAAACCAACGCGTAATAATCGTATTTTAATAAACAAATGCCAGGTGGTTAACACAAACAATTCAATGATATCTATTTGATTGTTTTACCGTTAAAAACAAAGCTACACAATGGAATATTTGTGCAGTGCCGACCGTAGGGACCCAGCTCTACATTTTAGCATTATATGTCCTCAAGCTTACTGTTGAGACAGTGAGAGTGAACAAATGCTAATTGGGGGAATATTTCCATCTCTATCGTCAGCTAGCCGAGTTAAAAATAAAATCTTTACCCCCCATGTAGATTGAACGGCACTGAAATTTATATATATAGTTCCTTAAGAAAGCTTCCCCGGTGGATCAATGGTAAGTTTATGGACTTACAGTGCTAAAATCTAGGGTTCAATTTCTTGCTGTGGACAGAGGGGAGGGTTTGTTTGTTTTTGAATTTCGCGCAAAGCTACATGAGGGCTATCTGCGCTAGCCGTCCCTAATTTAGCAGTGTAAGACTAGAGGGAATGTAGCTAGTCATCACCGCCCACCGCCAACTCTTGGACTACTTTTTTACTAACGAATAGTGGGATTGACCGTCACATTATAACGCCCCCACGGCTGAAAAAGCGAGCATGTTTGGTGGGACGGGGATTCGAACCCGCGACCCTCAGATTGCGAGTCGAGGCAGTGAGGCTCATTACACAATCCTAATCACTCTTTTATTATATAAAAATTCACACGAAACTGGCCAAAAATTTAACTTTACTAACAAAACTTCTCTTTTTTTTTAAAAAAAAATAACTATACCAAGTTTTGCAGATGCACATTTAACCGAGGTTGGATAAAACCTCTTTTTCTTTGCCTTTTCATATAATTCGTCGTTATATGCTACGAATGTTGTACGCATTGGCCTATTTACGTTCGAAGTTAATTTTGTTTGCTGAGAAGCATTTAGCTATATAACGGGTTGTCTGTGCTGTGCCCATTGCAAGGTTCAAAATGCAGCTTTATAAGCCTTCAAGCTGACCTCCGAACCATGGGGGAGAGGGGGTAGAGCGTCAACTTGGTAAGTCGTTTTTGTTTGTTTGCGTTAAACACTAAGCTACAGAATGGGCTATATGTGATCTGCTCACCGCAAGTATTGAAACTCGTTTTTTAAAATAATAATAAACCTTAAATAAACTTACTACTGAGCCATCGGGGGGGGGGGGTAGCTAGGTAAGCTAAATAATTTTATCTTTCACGGAGTGTTTACATCCTAGCCATCTTTATCAGGTTTTCTGGCGCTCCAAAGACCGTGCCAATAGTAATAAAAAATGTATAAATTATTCGGCAGTTTTTGATTTTCTTTCTATTTTTCTTAAGAAATTAATTTCTTAAATACTGAAATAGAGGGAGCAAAAGGATTAAATTAAAAACAACATTTTTCAGCATGTTTAAAAAGTAGTACAAGGTGGTAAACCCTGCATATTATAAAAATGTTATCCCCGGCGGTGGATACAACGCAAGTAATTCATTGTGCAGCTTTGCGCTAAAACAAATATATGCCTAAAATAGTTAAAGTTGTTCAACTCAAAAACAACAAAAGTTAACGTTCCAGCCAGATGAAATTCATCTGGCGTCTCGGCCAAGTTCGTTTGGCTGAAATGTTACTAAGTTTTCTTTACAAAGATTTGTTTATTATTATTATTTTGGTTTATTTACTGATTTTTGTTGCTCGTTAAGCAACACATCAGAATTGTTTTCTGAGAGAATTTCAAATTATGAATTATATTTTATGTTATTATCTTCACGCTCGAACCCCCTATTTTTGTAATGCAAAATAATTATACTTGTATAGTTATAGCGCGGCTGTTTATGGTATTTAACGTTTTCTAAATAGTTTACATTTTTCTGATAAACGCCACTCCGCCTCCCAGTGGCACAGCGGCATGTCTGCGGACTTACAACGCTAGAATCCAGGTTTCGATACACGCAGTGAGTAGAGCAAAGATAGCCCGTGTTGATTTGTGCTTAATTTCAAACAGAAATATTATTTCTGATGAAGTATTAGCATTTTTTCACTTCAAATTGTCTCATGCCCCCAGACAGTAGTATTAACATGCTTTGCATGTTGATTGGGTTTAGCACAATATGCGTTAGCTTTTGATCTCGCAAGTTAGAATCCCCCTTTCAAACATTCTGCGCACAGACCTGATCTTATGTACTTTTTAAAGCAATACCTGTACGGTTAGTTTATTAGTATTATTTTCAAATTGAATTTTGTTGAACCCCCTCTTCCATCATCTGAGGGTGTGTTATTATTATTATTATTACTAGCTTTCTTTTTTTCTGTCTTTCAGGGTCATTCTTCAGTTGGTAGCCTAGATACAACGTTGCACTTGATTGGCTGAAAGAGTAGGGCGGAGGGGATATTGTTCACATGATACAGCGGGCTCGTGTTGTAGCAATCTCGGATCAGCTGGTAAGTTTACTAAACAAGAAACGTCAGACGGTGGACTGTTGTAAAGGTGGGAAGAGCGTGACTGATAAAAAGTCAAAATTAGTTTTTGTGTTAAAACGTTAGTAAGATTTAACATTGGTAAAGAAATTGTTGAATATTTTGATGGTAAAATAGGTGTAAGTTATTAAAATCGAAGGGAGTATTATGAAACCTTACGAAGGTATGCTTTCATTTCCCAAACTTTAGTTGAACTAAGTTACTATCCTAGTACTTGCGGTTATTTCTTCTCACGTATCGCACTTATATTTAACTTTAACGTCATGCATTCTACATTAGATTGATTTTAAGTACAGCTACATGATGTCTTATCAATGTTGCTTTAAGTTTTATAGTTTTAGGCTAAATTACTTGGCATGAGCTAAAGAAAATAAGGTATTGTAATGAAAACTTAAGTTCTTTGAAAAATTTAAAAACTGGCGTTATTGTACTTGTACTTAGTTTTATTTGTTTTCGTGTGATTCTAATTTCTAGGCTACTTTCGATTCAAAACACAACAAACATTTCTAATCGAAAAATGTTGTTTAATATTTTCCATTGTCTGAAAGCGAAAGTCTAACCAAAAGGATGATATTTATTTTTTGATAATTTTGTCGCCTCTTGTGAGACCGGGTAGCGCCAAAAAAAAAAGAGAACATTTTTGTGTTATAGACAGCTTTTGATATAACTAAAAGGGTGAAAGGCTGAGTAACAGTTTTAATAATAGAAATTACTTGTCATCTTTCCTGTTTAATGCATTTCTTCTCCGTTTGATATAAATGGTTTTGATGTTAAATAACTGAAGGACAGCTGCAATATAATTTTTTTTTTTCGGTAGATGTGCAGGCTGGTATGGAAGAAATAGAGGTTGATCCTTATGATCTTTACGCTAGTTTGGGTACACTCATTGTTGAAGGTCGACTGTCTGGACTTGCAGAAAGGGGATACAGAGAAGATCCCTATTGTTTACCACCTCATGGTCAAAACAAGTGTGATATTACTTCTGAAATTGTAAGTTTTAATTTCCTCAGTCTCTTGTATATTTTGTTTACTGAGTTATATTTTGTATTCTGGTTTTGCTTTGTGATGAACTACAAAACAATTATTTTTTTCTTGATATTGTTGTTCCTTATGTAATTTAACAGTTTTTGTTTTATCTATGTTTGTTACTTTGAATTAAATTTGGGTTAAATGTCTCTATTAACATAACATTAAAGAAAAACAAAGGACCTTTTGGTCTATCTAAGTCATCCTAAGTACTAAATTAAAATAAACATAAAAAAAATTCAAAGCCAGCCCTTTTCATTCAAATATTTATCAAACTTTCCTTAGTTCCCTTAAATTAAATGCATCTACCACATCTATAGGAAACTCATTCCAAAGGCCAACCACTTTATTAGAAAAATATAGCTATTTTAGCTGTAGATGACCACTACCTTGCCAAAATTTATACTTAATTTATACTATACCTAACCAATACCTTAAACACACACAATTTTATCTTTCTATGATACAAGACTTTAAAATTTTTGTCTTGTCAATCACAGCATGATATCTTCACATAACTTTGATTTTAATGAATGTGTAACTTTGAATTCCTAGTTGTTATTAGTTTTAATTTGTTGTTGGACCTGGTATATCGTGAACAGCCTGAACTTCAATCAATTTTCTGCTTTGTTTTTACATCTTTAAACTGCATTTTTTAAATAATTTCTCATTGTTGAAATTAATGAGCTAGTTAAAATCTAATTTTTCCATAGAAGTTGCTGTCTCAAGCCCATACCTTATGCCAAAAGCATTAAGTAAATTTCAGAATATTTACATTATCTCTAGCATTGAATACCTAACAGTAATATATTTATTTAATTCCACACATCCATACACAAGTGAAACTTATCTACAGATAAGGGGCTATTGCTATGTTACAGCCATATGTTTACTCAATTTCTAAAATTTTTGGTTAGGTCTATGCTACCCACAAATCATCACCAAAGATTTTCTTCACAATTCATTCTCATATTTACATTTAAATACACAAATTTCAACTTCTTTGGACTTTTTTTTTGTAGTGAAACTATGCTTTATTTTCTTGTTGCAGTCTTAAAAAAAAAAAGAACATTCTCTCTTAAACAAAGAAGTCTAAACTACTACATCTTTTATTGTAAAAAGAATTTTCAAAAATAATGCCTCACATGCTTTAATCTTAATCTGATTCTAACTCATTGTTAAAACTGTGCCTTTGGAACATGCTTAAAATGTATAGTAGTGATTTTTTTTTTAAATTTCTCATTTATGTACCACAGGAAAAAAAAAAAATTGAATATGACACTGAAAAGTATGGTAACATTTAATAACCTAAAATTATCATAAAAATTTCTCCAGTTAATATCTCTTAACTCGTTTGTGGATTCCTCCTACCCCCATTTCTTGAGGTACTGTGTTCTTCAAAAAAATTCCATGGCTACTTGACCTACGGTAAGAAGCTGATTAACAAACCTTGTAGTAAATGCTTCTGGTTATCTTTTAAAGGTGGAAAGGTACTGTAAAATGGTAATCTTTATTTTCTGTTATAAATATATTTGATCTATTTATATGCGAAATTGTTTTTTAAAATTTGTGCTTGTGCTGTACATATAAGCTTCAATCCAGTGCCATGCAGGCTATGTGTAATAACACGGTAGCTGCAATCATCCCACTCAGAAGTATATGAAATAAATATTTATTATAATAAAATAAAACCTTGCAATTTTTATTCCTGTCAAGCATTTAATATTATATTCCCTTAAGCAGCTTCAAAATTGGAGTCTAGAATTCCAAAACAAAATTTGTTTTTACCATATCAACATCACAATATCCAAAATATAACAATATCTCTGCTCATCATCTATCTGAATATTTAATGTGAAATGTACATATTTTAAATGTTTAGGATACTTTCTGATAATGTAAGTATCCATCCTTCAGTCCATCCATAAGCACCACGTGGGGCAGGATTTCTTCCACTGAACATCTAGAATTACTTACTTGTGTTTTGACAAAATCTATATGGTTTTTATTGCGTGGCTTGCTATGATAGAAGTTAAGTTGAAATATTTTAACCTGACTGTTACTGGCAACTTTCCACTGTTTTAAACTGTTATGTGAATCCATATCAGAATTTTTTTTTATTTTAGCCTGCTGGTGAAGATTCAGTTGTTCATTTTATGCTAATATATTTTTAGTTAAATTTCATCACTCTCCAAGGCACAGCCAATACAATATTGGAAAATGTTTTTTGAGAATGTGTGTTTCACATAATTTTTCATACAGCACTCATTTCATGGCTCTTACTATTTTAATAAGTGTCTTTCGGATAGGATATTAAGGTAATTTTATGCACTTTCTAAACAAAGTGGCATACATTTGATTTATTTAATAGCAAGTTCATGAAGAATTTTAAACCAATTCTGTTGCTTCCTGAGACCTTGGGAATTAAAGGATACCCTTACTCTCTTGACTTCAATTTTTTATTTACTCAATACATCATGTAACTTTTCCCCTGAGGAACCTCATACATCAAATCAAAAAACCTTCAACTTACCCAAGCCAAAAATGTTTGTTTTGTTAACTGTCTCACTATTGACACCAAAACTAAAGCTGATATTAGAAAGTGAGGAACAAAATACTTTGTTGAATGAATGTTGTTGCATTATATTGTTAAAACCTCTAAATATGCACTTCCTATTTCATTGTTCATATAAGAACAAATATGTGTTCAGTAAATGTAATCGAGTCAAATTAAAACATTTCAACCAACTTATATTTTCGTACAGTTATAACACAAACAAACAAATATTTTTAAAGAGTGGTGTGTGTATTAGAAGAGTTTTCAGAATGGCAGTAAACTTTCAGAGGTGTATAAAGAATGAAAAATGTCTTTAGTTTTATGCATCCTGTACTCAGCAAGAAAATGTTACTGTACAGGGCAAAATAACTAAGTTAATGTTGATTATGGTTTCAAACGTGAAGAATAACATATATATATCATAACAAAGTAATGTATTGTTTTGTTTTTATATTAGGTTTTTATGATAATCTAAAAGTTACTGAGTGTTTTAAGTTTCGGTATAAAGTATTAAGTTTGACACAAACACTGACCAACAAAAAAAATCCATCAGAAATAGATTTATATTTATTTCTTTTGATAATAATTTGCCCTTAGAAACCAAAGAGATAATAAATAAAACCACATTTTAAGATCATTCTGGTAAATCATGCATGCACACATGTATGTCACTGAAGATTTGAATGACATGAATAAATGAAAAATTTTCCTTTTGGAAAACAACTTTTCCTGTTAGAAATGTACACGATTGTGTATTTAGTGCCTTTTTATTTCTATAATTTTGTTTTTCAGTGCCAGCAACAGGCTGTTTTGTCAAAGCACATGTTGCTGCTTTGGAAGTATAGCATTCCCATGTCCTTAGAGGTTATTTTGCATCATAACTGTTGTAAACCAGAGAACTTTGAAGGTTTAGATACTGAAACATCATGTAACATTCATACATCATCAGTTCTACTAGAGAAATGGAACATCCACATCCTACCAAAGTAAGATTGAAGCTAAATGTTTGTTTGACTTGGATACGTCACTTGTTCTTTTGAAAAGTGGAATATCTGTATTAACAGAAGGATAAAAATCAAAGATGTCTGCAAGTGTTCTATTATTGTAGCTATAATCAAGAGTAAAGCTAATTCTTAATTATTCATACATATAACTGAAAGAGTTGTTCCTCTTTCCTATCATACAATAGAATATTTGCTTGTATTTTAACAGTATATATTCTTGTCTGCTATATCTACAAAATACTCAGATTAAGACAGGGCACTAACTTGTTGCTTACTGGCTAAAATAACTTTACTCATTCTACAGTACCTCATGAAAACTATTACTCTATAAATCTGTGGTACCTAATTCTCCAAAACTAAGCAAAATTGTACCTAAATAAATGCATACTAAACCTCAAAAAATATATATGTTTATTTCTCCTAATTTCATGATTGATTACATTATAGTTTTGTGAAACAGATGACATGTGGATAAAATAAATATAACTGTAGGGAAGTCAGACTATAAAAGCATTGGGAGTATTCTATCTATCAGACATGCTCCAAAGACAATTTTGTGAAACAGATGACATGTGGACAAAATAAATATAACTGTAGGGAAGTCAGACTATAAAAGCATTGGGAGTTTTCTATCTATCAGACATGCTCCAAAGACAATTTTGTCGAACAAGGTATCTGTTATGGAAGATCAAATAAAGGGATATCAACTCCTATCGTATTTCACTGTTTGCAGCCTGTTGTGGGGAAAAAAGTCACCCCTAATATTTTGACATAAAAGACAGTTGTTAAAATAGCCTTTTAGTGGAAATATATCACCCCTATATTTTTACATTTGTATGAGGGTAGAGGTTGGGAGTGGAGTCTCTTTTTATATTTGAAACAAACTTCCTCATCTAGTATGTATTGTAACTTAATTCATTAAGATCAAGGAATGATTTGAGAAATTATTTTTGTATTTTAAGAAACATTTTGGGACTTATCTTGAAATGATTACTAATGCAATGCCCAGAAAATAAAATAATTTAATTAAACCTAATGTTTCAACATCTTTTTTGAAGGGTTTTAGAGCATCACAGGCTATAAACACTACCTGATGTTTACTTGACCATAACTGAAAAGAACACGGTAGTTTAGCAGTAGGAACTCGTGGAGTAAGAATAATAACAAATAAAAAAAAAAACAAAAAAGTGTGAGCATCTGTACAAGGAAATGAGCTACATACAACAACATTAAGAATTAAGATTTAATAATATAGTTTACTGAATTAATGAAAAACAACGTTGTAAGTCATGAAGTCGTATAATATTCAAACTTGTCTGATAATGTTTATTCTAGTAAAATTGGATTAATTACTTTTGATTTAGCTGAAGGTTATTTTTACTGTAGTGCAACATACTGTATGTCTTATGTATTTTTTTTCATATTAACTTATCTTAAAATGTTTCAATAACTTTTAATGTTTAAAAATACAAGTTTAGTTATGTGTGTTTTTCATTCTTGTTGCAGAGTTTCATATGCGAACATAACACCTCAAGGATTGATCTTGGCAGTGCACTCATTTCTTTATTTTTCACAATTACGTGTCTGGTGTAGTCTTTCAGGGGACAAATCTCCACAAAATGTACAATATAGGTGAGTAAAGAAGCTTGTTTACCAAACCAATAGAATCATAATAATAACAGTGTTATCAAAGACTGATTCTCATTTATTATGAAGTAAAACATATTAATATATTTGGTCAGAAATGTAATAATCCTGCTTATGTACATACACCCACTTTACGGTACACATAACAACCAGATATGATTAAAGTTTTATAATGGCTAGAAATTATTAGTGGTTTTCCAAGTGTTAAGACACGCTTCACTAATATATGTTGTTATTGTTTGTAGCAAGTACTGATGATTATAGAGATTGTTATATTACATTAGAAATTATGCACACTCATTGGTCAGAAAATTACTAACAAGTTCTAATAATATGCTTTACTGTCTCAGGCTTGACTAACAGCAACATCATGATATGACATAACCCCCCTATATCATAATGGATGTCCATGGAATGTCAAATTATTCCTTGATTGGTGTGGTTTTCTACTGTTTTAGAGAGGCTGGTGGCTGTGGCATCATGATAACACATTCTTAAGACACTTGATTTAGTTAATGTGGTGGTTAGGGCAGGTATTGAAATCCATTTCATGTTCTTGAAGCCATTCCTGAATGATATATATAAAGAACTTGTTACCTTGATACATACCATCATATCTGGATAGAAGTGTAACATGAGAGGGTGTACCTCATCAGCCATAATCCCTAATTATGCTCTGCATGTCACTCAACAAACAGTTGTGATCATAAGTTTCAAACCATCCCAAATAAATAAAACCCAGATTATTATTTTCCCCCCCTAGCAACTTAAATATCAGGTATGATACGTTCCGGGCCCAGTATTTCTGAGCTTCTGCCATAACTGAACCCTTCCATTTGTTTTAAACAGTATAATTATTTTTGGACCACATGAATTTCTTCCATTGATCTAGAGTCCAGATCAGATGCTCATGGTATGCTAAAAGTGACATTTTTGCATACTTGCAGAAATGGAGGGCATACAAAGAGGTGCTCTTCTATCAAAGCCAATATTTCCAGTATATTATGTATGTGGAAATGCTCGTATTTAGTCTGTTGTTGAATATGTCAGTTTGGTTTGGATGGCTTTTGCATACACTTGTAGTCTCTCTCTTGGTGGTGATCTGTTTTTTGCCAGAGATTTTCTTGCAAGTGATTGATTTTCCAGCAATTTCTATTCCAGATAGATCTTTAATATCTAGCTGGTAGTCTTTGTTGGTTTCAGCACTGCCTGGAAGGACAATCCCACTGGACAAGCACTCGGTATTATGTTCCTAGCAAAGTTATATAAAACCTTCTGTTTGTCCTTGTTACAGAGTTAATAAAGCTGACTAGAGTATAATCAGCTTTTATACATCAGCTTGATCAGGCAGAGCACCATGTGATCCAGTTTCATTTGCATGTTGAGGGAATCCAGCTCTGTCATTTTGTGGTCAGTGTGTATGTGAGTGTGTGAGAGAGAGAATAATGCTGATTGGGTAGTTATAGCTCTTAGCAATAATCTAGTTGCAAAGATACTATTAAAAAATGTATAGGAACTTTTTCGTACAAATTTTTTCTACTTTGGATAGGTCGCCATTAGAGAATTATTAAAACTAATATCTTTTTTTTTTAAAAAAATAATTTTCTCATGAAATTTATTTATTTTCAGAATTTGTGTTCCAGGAGAAGCCTCCTCGAAAAAATTTTCCAAACCACCTAAAATGCACGTTTTTCCCGTGGTTAATGTTGGAAAAAATAGTGCTGTAAAAGTCACTGTACAAACTTTACCTCATAATGTGCATCTTACCATTGCCTGCAAAATTAATCAAAGACAAGACACAGAAGAGAGAAAAGTTGCTGAAGTGCCCAAAACAGTAGGGGATGGAATTGGAACTTGTGTACAAGATTATGAACTTTTCACTGCTAGTAATCTCGTATCTCGAGGTAAAGCCGACAAACTACCATCACGAACAGGAAGTTCTGCAGAATCCATGATAGGTGACTGTCTTCTTGATCCACTACAGTGGTTACATTGTCAGTCATCCTCCTACAGTGGCACTTCCAGCATTGAAGCTCCAGAACGACCTATGCCAAGTGTAGCACATAATAGAAAAGAATGTGTGAAAGGACACAATGATGAGCAAAGAAGACATCAAAGATGTCCAATTGTGGAACGTTTCTTGAGAAAAGAACGTGAAGCATCTTCAGAGTTAAAATCTTTGAAATGTCAAGAAATGTCTTTGAACACAATGAAGTATGATTCAAAAGAACAGAAAATAAATTCTTGTTTGAATGAAACAAAAGCCCGTGAAGTGAGCTCATGTTATTATGAGGTAAACCAATCTACTTTGTCAAACCAAGAAATGCAGTTTTTTATTGAAACATTATGCCAGAAGTTTATATGCAATAAATATACCACTGAAATACACTCTCTAAATCAAAATAACTGTTTACAATTTAAAGGAAATGTACACATTAATATACCAGATAAGAAGTTTCTCTATAAAACCTTAAAAAACCTACTTCATATAACAAGCCAGAGTTGTAAATCATTTATTAAATCTGATGTTCCAACTCCGAAAAAGAAAAAACCTGAAGATTCTAATCTGGAGCTTCACAGGATTGCCTCAGCTTTCTCAAATCTCCAGATGAAATTATTTAAGAAATATGAATCAACCAATGTAAATGGAGAACAAACTGTTTTGAAAACTAGTGATATTAGCTTACAGAACCAAGAGTCAAAGTTGGCTTGTGATACATCACATGCCTCTGAATCAAAAGAAGTTGTAGATGTAGAAATTAAGAACACAGAAAGAAGCTCTCAATCAGTCTTTTATCTTCAACATGATTGTGAAAGCATTGATACAGTTAATATAGAAAACTCCACTAGTGAAAACTTGCACAATTCTTCACAGAATCTCAACACTTCTGCAACAGTAGACGAAGACACCAGTCTGATAGAGAATGGGAACACCACTTCTTTGAAAACGGAACAACACAGAAGTATTGATAATCGAAAAGACACAAAAAATCAGAAACTTTCTCATAGTAAAACATGGAGTGAAGGATTGAGCCAGCTTTGTATTAAAGCATGTTTGACTAAAAGTAGCTGCCTTCTGAAGCGGTGTTTACCAGTAATTCAGAACAATTCTTCTGTACCACCCAGTAAGAAGGTATGATCGTACTAAAATCTTGCGTGTATTAGAAGTTTTATTTTTTCAGCATTATAGAATACTTCTGTTGGGTACTATATGTATTTCATTCTGTACATCTTTGCTGTTAGATGCTGCATGCGTTTTACCCAGTATTTTCTACCTATTGGATACTAATTGAGTTTACTCTGCATCTTTCTTTCTTCTTTTATGTTGCTTTTGTACTTTACTGCATATTCCCCTTTTAGTGTATGATCCTGTTTTTCAGTGTGTGTGTGTGCTTAACTTCATGAATGTTTCATTCATTTATTACTTACTGGATTGATATTCTACAGTTCTCTGCACTGGGCACAGCTTTACTGTTTTATTTTTTCTTTGGGTTTCTGTCTCGTGCTTTTGTTGTGTACTATTTTCTTTTACATTTAACTCCTTATTTTATTCTAGTTTTGGGTAATGTGTTAAACTTTTCTGTATATTTTTGTTGGATTTTGTTTGAATTTGCAATTATTTCTTATTATGCTACTATCATAACCAATTTCCTGTCTGCATGTGTTGTTTTATTCTGTTCTGTTATTCAGTTTTTTTATTTGCATCCTTTGAGATAAGTGCTCTCTTATTGCAGGCAGTGAAGAAGTCTGCTAGTAGCAAAGTACCATCTGCAGAAGCAAAAGCTAATTTTAGAAAATCTCTTGACAATGCCACTAGTTTAGTGTTCTACAAATCTAGAAGATTGCCTTTGACATCAAGTCCTGTGAGTATAGCAATTGTTTTTATTAAATGTTTTGTTTGTATTTTTTGGGTTGTTTATTTTGAAAACATGTTAACCACCTTCTCTATTTTACACTTGATATTATGGTGTTTGGTCAACAGAATCTTATACTTGTAAACTGTGATGTTTGTTTTAACAAATATGTTAGAGGCATGCATAAACTGCAGTTTAATTATTGCTGTGCGATTGAGCTTATGGTTTGCAGTGATGTTAGTACCAAATGTTCTCCATTTTTAATATGTGTGAGGGTCCTCTTAACTCTTTCACTACTAGGTTTATAAACAACTCTCCCAGTGCCACATTTATTTTTACATGCATAATAAAAAAACAACAAATATGCATGTTTTAATACTTCATTTCTTATCTGAAATGAGTAAACTTTGGGAAATTTGAAAGGGAATACTTTTTCTTTTTGTTGGTTACAAAATTACAAACTCACTCCCTGCTAATATCACACTTTTTAAGACTCAAACGAAGATTATATAAGTGTCTCGTACATGTGTTCATAGAATTGTTTTAGAAGGGAACATGTATGTGTACATTGCAGTGGAATAGCTAAACACAGCTCATATTTAACTCCTTTTTTTGTTATTGAAAGAAACGGGTATTTTGACAACATGCATTAACTGATGAATGGGGCCATTTATGTTTGCACATCGGTTGTGCTTTTATGGAAGTTTTTACATTGTGGAAGTAGCACGTACCCAGAAGTCAAACCACATTTGCTGTCTTAGATGTGATCTTGGCAGAGTGTAGTTTACCGTAAAAGACTTTATGAATATCTGAAGTATTTCATCAGTGTCTGGATCACATTTTTAAGTCTTGAATTTTGACTAATTACAGAAGATTGACAGAGATTTTTTTATGAAAATGGTATTTTTATATTTTGAAATCTCAAGCCATGTGACCTTATCTTTTGCAAATCATGTGTCTTCTTGGTGAAAAATGAGCCATCAATTAAACCCTTGGAATCTTAGATTGTTTTACTGACTATCTCTTTTAGCCATCAGGATTTTAGGGGTTACAACCCAGGCATCTTAGTGATTATATCCAGATCTTGATTTTAAAGTGTTTGGATTTTTTTTATCGTTCCAGTGTGACGTGCTCAGCCGTTATTTTCATTCTGAATCGGCTATGTAGTTATCCGTATGGCTGTGTAGCTTGAATTCATCTGTGAAAGATGCAAGATTTGATCTCTAACCACAATTTTTACAGAACTGAAGCTCAGAGAATGGTTTTCAGGATTCTCTTTCCAGTTATTCTGACAACATTGTTTGGTACGTCATACATTTACGTACAAAGCATTTCAAAACCCAAAGTTCTTCAAGCAATGGTGAGTAGGTCAGCCCACAGTTGCTAATCAGGTGAGGGTGGTACAGCTTATCTTGGAGGTGTTTGACAATTATTCTTAGTCTGTTGACTAAATTGTTAAAAGAACATTTTTGGCAAGAACTTGGAAATTATGTTTATAGTTCTCAAATTGTATGATGAACTAGTTGAATTATTGTACTGTATATTAAATATTTGCATTCTCTGATACTGCATCAGGTTGTGTTGTTTGCCTCTTTTTGGAGGATTCCCACATAATGGATGGGGTACCTTACCATCATTGAAGTTTGTTAGAAATAGTGTTATGCAGTCATACCTATTGCAGAAAATAAAACTTTCACTGAGAATTTTGCTTTGTCCTTGTTAGAGAGTATTTCTACATGTGCTGATGTACTCCTGAAACTGTCTCGCAAACAACAGTGTTGAAACCACTGGCTTAAACAGTCATTCATATTTTAGCCTTTTTTTTTTTTTTCATCATCATGTGATCACATCTTCAGTAATAGATATTTGCTTTTTACCTGTGGACATCACTCGGGCTGTGTTATTTGAGTTTATCAATTAAATTGATGTTTTTTTTGTCTTCTTTTCAGGGAAATCCTTTGAGCAAATGTTTTTTTCTAACTTCTTGTTCTCAGGTGTCATAAAAGGTACTTTCTTATTCCACTCTTCAGACAGATTAAAAGAAAATAGATTTTCAGATTGTTTAGCTCATTGTAGCATCTTGGACAAAGGATGACTTGGTAAATGGTTTTATCATTATTCTTGCCAAATAAATATTTTGCCATATACTGGTTCCTACTGATTTGACTTCAAAATCTTTTATGATTACCTGTTGGCCATAAAACAGTTATGGATAAACTTGCACACTTATTTTGCCATTCACTTCCCTACACCCTCCTCCTGAAGATACTAACATGAAGTTTACTTGTTTTTGGTAGCTTCTCCTGAAACATCTGATTGTTGGGTGCTTCAACCCATAAAAACTGTATGAACATTTTCAGTCTTTTGAACTCTTAGTTGTACTAAGTGACAACTAGTGCTCTTCACATACTTTTACCCTTTCAATGAATTGTACCTTAATGGTATAATACATCTCAGCTGTTTTCCCCCCAAAACTCAAAGATAGTGAATATGAGCCTTTTGTGGAAATATATTGGAAAGAATTGTTCTGTTATCACAACAAACATGTTCTCCATTAATAATAATATATATATATATACAAGTGTGTGTATCGTTCAACACTGCCCTATTTATAATGAAAGATAAGTTAGAGCATATTTAAATAAAAAACAACATCAACATGGAATACCACTTTCCATCACTCCTGTCCACATTTCTGTTTCTCTTTTTAATGAATTCATCTAAGGATAAGGGGAGCCATTTGACACCAGAGTAAATCGGAGAGAATTGTAGGTAATATAATGTGAAGGGATGTAATTGATTAAGTTATGGTGTCACCATCAAATGGTGTAATGTTGAGTACAGTGCATGAGAAAGGGTTATCAAATGGTGTAATGTTGAGTACAGTGCATGAGAAAGGGTTATCAAATGGTGTAATGTTGAGTACGGTGCATGAGAAAGGGTTATCAAATGGTGTAATGTTGAGTACGGTGCATGAGAAAGGGTTATCAAATGGTGTAATGTTGAGTACGGTGCATGAGAAAGGGTTATCAAATGGTGTAATGTTGAGTACAGTGCATGAGAAAGGGTTATCAAATGGTGTAATGTTGAGTACATTGCATGAGAAAGGGTTATCAAATGGTGTAATGTTGAGTACATTGCATGAGAAAGGGTTATCAAATGGTGTAGAGTACAGTGCATGAGAAAGGGTTATCAGATGGTGTAGTGTAGAGTACAGTGCATGAGAAAGGGTTATCAGATGGTGTAGTGTAGAGTACAGTGCATGAGAAAGGGTTATCAAATGGTGTAGTGTAGAGTACAGTGCATGAGAAAGGTTTATTGAACCAACTGAACTTCTATGTTAACAAGAGGGAGATTTAGGAATGTTAGTTTTAATAAAGGCTAGTCAGAGTAGTCTTCTGTTAACCCTATGTGCATAGGTGGGATTAGAGTGTGCAGTGTCATTCACCATTGTATTATGCACTTGATAATGGAATTGTCAACATTTTATGTTACCCTTGATTGTTGATTTTGCAACAATTTGTGTAAGGGAAGAGACAAAATACTAATGATACTGAAAAAAACACTAGATGTGCAGCTAAGCTTTTATGCGATTGCAATTTGTAAATGGTATGGTGTACAAAAGTATTTCATTCATCACATGAACATCACTTTCACTTGTAAGTCTGAATCAGACTGACCTGATTTGTTACTCACTTGACTTACTGTGTATATATAGGTGACTTGTACTTTTGATTAAAAGCTTGCTACATTTTGTGAAGATACTCTCTCCAAATTTGGAAGTATAGTCAATATTACTCCTTTAATACAGAGGTGGTCTTGACCCTGTGCACATTTAGTTAAAGCCAGTATGATGCAGTTGATAAGTATAAAAAAAATTAGAATCCTTTTTATAATTTCTTCAGACTGCCTCATCTTTCTTTCCATGTTTTTTTATTGTAAGAGAAGTAAAATAGAGATGGATAGTTTTTTACCATCTTTTTGGACTGTGCATTCTTTTTTCTGTTGTTTTTGTTGATTTGTGAAATAAAGAAGGATTGAGAGTAATCTTAAAAGACTTTGTTAGTTCTGGATGTGGCTTGCTCAGTATGTGGACCTATGGTTACAATTATATTAGAAATTTTTAAACTCTCATTAGCAAAATGTTTACCTAATACAGCATTGTTGTTTAAACTTAAAATCAATTTTAAGTAGTAAGGGAACATGTATTAATTGCACAGCATGAGTCTATCAGTTTTAGACAGTAAGAGAACATATTGTTGTATTAATTGCACAGAATGAATTTATGTACTTTTCATGCATTTTATTTATTACTTTAGGTTCCCTTTCGGAAATTGGGAACTAGCTTTGATTTTGACAGCTCTCTGACATCAGTATCAGCCATTAAGAGGTTTGAAAATTATCATCTTTATCAGTATAAATATGGAAATAACCTACCTCCTTTACTAATCAGATTGACTGAATGAAAGATTTTCTTTAATAATAGTGAAAAAGAGTTGACGAATCTTTGTTTTGTGCTAGAATATGATTACTATAAGGTGTGTGTGTGTTTGGAATTTATTTACAAATATAATACAAATAATTTTGGATATATTTGAAGAAGTAGATCTTGAGGCATCTTATTGCACTGACGGTTACATAAATTACTTTTGAATCTCCTGAAGGAGGAAAAATTGTACTTCTCAAAACATGTTGACTAAAATATTCATTGTTTGTTTATGGGATCCATATTTCTCTTAGTTAGTAGTGATTTCATTAATGTAACAAAGGTTGAACAAAATGAATTGTTATACATTTTTCATATACTTTGGTCCTTTAGTATAATCATAATTTTAAACACTTTATTCCCTGTTGTATGACCATTGGACTGAAAGCAAGTGACTGTATAAAGAAAGGTAAGTATGTTACTTTTTAGGGTAAGAATTGGTACACAACACCAAATGTTTAGGTACAATAAGTTGATATCTGATCTAATGAAATAATACCTTGTGTAAATTTATTTTGGATGTATTTTTTTTTATTTGGGTCATTGTGGTCAGGTATATTTAACTATAAGATCAAAAATTTTATTTAAGTTATTACTTTGCAGTATGTGAATCTTAAAATGTGTGCTTTAGTTTTGCAGTTAGATTAAATTTGATAATGGTCAGAACAATGTTTTTTTGACACAATTTGATCACATTCATAGGGCTTTCTTTGGAAATAACTCTGAAGAGGATGATCAAAGAAGTGTTCTAAGTACAAGTGCTCCACCGTCCACTACAAGTAGCTTACTTTGTAATTTTGAGGTATTAGGTTTTGTATTGCATAATTAACCAGCAGTCCGTATACTTAAATTATATATAAATGTTTGTAAAGGAGGGGTGACTACTATATGTCATTTGCATAAATGAACTGAAATAATGTTTAGTAATTGGTTATTGTATTTTCAAGGATATTATGATTGAAAAATACCTTCTTAATTGTGGTTGTCATTTAAATTTTTTTTAATTCTTGTGGCCACATTCTCAGAATAAAATGAAGCCTGCATTTTTACAACTTTGACATTGGAAGATATTGACACTAATGTACTCTGTGACATCTGACAATCAAGCACCTCATTGTATAAGTTGGCTAAAGTGTATTAGTTTAACAAAAAAGTCATAGTTGTTTTAAGCTTTTGTATTGTCATACAGTTGTTTTTTTTGTTGGCAGGTTATTGTAAATTATCTGGTGAAAATAATTCAATGTCCAGTCTGCACAAAGATAAATTAGTTTATTTCCTCCTTTAACGTTTCTACAAGCTTAAGCACGATGGTAACTTGCAGGTCCCATTTACAGCCACACTAACTGTACTGTACTAAAATAGAAATATATTTACTTGTACAACTTCATGGCTGATCAATCCAGTACCTTAAAACAAAACACTAGCTGAAACAAAATCATTCTCTGACTAATTCACTCTGCTGACTAGAAAAAAAAACTATCTCATTGCTTCACTGCTCCTTGTATTTATAATCTACTCCTAGTTTTTATTAGAAAATCTGACATAAAGAATTTTAGAACTTTCTAGGCCTACATTATTAAACTTTTCAATCTATATGTGAGCACCCTCTAGTTAACATCTGCAAAAATAAAAATTAACTTGTACATTACAAGTAAATATATACAGTATTTTGTGACTTGATATGTATTCTTTTGATCTCCAAATATAAACAACTTTATTGTCTGAAAATTTTATGAATTTATTTAGTAGTAGTTAATGAAATATGACAGCCATTGCAGTAGAAGTTCACAAATCATACCTCAAAGGAATATGTATTTTTTAGTTGAGAGAATTATTTATCACTATAGGTTACATGCATGAGGTTTGTCAGGGATAATTTTTTTAACTTGCAAACTATAATTCTGAACAGTTTGTACAGTTGTTTCTTATCAGGACAAATATTATACAAGTTGCTGAGAATGCAGTTTGAAGTCAAAGGGAATTATTTCTGTTTTGCTGTAAATTAACTAACAATGAATTAAAACAAATTTTTTAAAATTCTAACCAAGATATCATTTTTATAACTTAATGTTGGTTTTTCTCTAGGAGTCTGTGTTAAATGGTTGTTTAGAGCCAGTTAGTACAGTAGATGGTTTTACTGCAGAAATTGGTGCCAGTGGATCATTTTGTCCTCGTCACAGAACCTTTCCTGTCATTGTTTTCTTCTATACACTAGGAGTAGACAAAGCTGTTTCTCCATACCTTGTAAGTTTAAAACTTTTGATTTTTTTTTCAAAGTATTTATATCTACACATGTCAGCATACACAGGATATTTCCATGTTTAATTGAACCAAATTATTTGTTTTATCTCAAGGAAACAAAACAACAACAGAAAAGGTGATTCTTTGTAAATATGAAATATCTGACCAATTGTAGGCTTAACTTTTTTTGTTACACTACAAAGTGCATTCTTACCACATTGGGTTAACACTTAATCTTTATGAGCTTTGAAATGTAATCAAAACCTTAAAAAAGCAAATGTATGTTAGTAATATGCAAAATCTTATAAAATTAACGTAATCATTTTCTCTCCAGCAGAACAGGTTTTTTATTCTTTATAAATTGTTGATCTTATTAACTTAGAATAATGGGTAATAACACCATCAGAAAATTCCCTTTTAATAACCTGTTAATAGAACACCATAAAATACATGTATAAGTAAATAATTAAAAATGTACTTTAATGAGTTTATGATTTGGGGAAGAAATAACTAGTTTGATTTTTACAAATTAAATAAACTACTTTATAACTGTAATCATTAAGTGTCCATAAGCATAAGAATTTTTTCTTATCTTTTTTTGTGTGTGACAAGTCAAATTTTACTCTAAGACTGCACCTATAATTGAAGATCAATTATATTTTATAAGAACAATGTTTCAGGTCCTGTGCTGCTCATGAAACTACCTCTTGCATCATATGTATGGTATTTTTGTTGTCTCTCTTTCACCACAGTGAACCTATATTAATATAATATGTAGCATTGATGCAACTAATAAACTCTTCAGAATTACTTAATATGCAACCTTCTAAAATACTAAAAAAATATATGAAGCCAAACCTATCCCTCCATTCATCACTTGTCACTGATTTATACTGGTTTGGGGGGGATTTCATCCCTTATCTGCAACTCTCAGTCTAATGACCATGATTATGTACTATTACTTGACATCACAAATTCCATTGTAATAAACTTATGCAAAGGATTGTAAGGTCAGTCATAGAGCACCTATCATGACAAATTTTCCACTGTATGGGGATTTTTAATTTCAAAAACCATGTTTAAGTGAACCAAAGGCACCAAAATATTGGAATTGGAATGAGAGACCTGACAGATATGTGGTCAAATGGAACTGTTATGATTACAGTTTCCAAGATAATTTTTATTATGAAAACAGCCATTGATTTTGAGGTGCAACTGAGAGCCTTGAACTTTTGTTTTTTGGCTGTTTATCTTATTTTTCCTTATCTTGTTAGAAATACTAAGAGATAGGCCCAGCTTCATCACAATGAGTTTTTAGGTCAAGGGAGTTTTATAATGTTACCACAGCCCTTATTTTATATATAAAGATATTACTCCAGTTTAATTTGGTGTGAGGATTTGAATGCTCTACTGTACAAATTTTTCCATTTCCATGGAATCCACTGAAGCCTTTTTCTCCTTCAAAATGCTGTGTACTTTAGGTCTTCATTGTTTAAGATTCTCACTATGAATATCCTTCTTTGTAATTGGATGCAATATAAACCTACTGCCATTAAGTCCATATGTTGCAGAATTGCACTGTTGAATGGTTAATAATAAAAAATTTAGAAGTTAAATAAATGTCACCTGTGACCAGGGGCGAATCTATGGAAAATAGCGCTTATGGCAAGCACTGAAATTGTGCCTCTGTCCAAACATCTGACACCCATCTTTCAGATAACTGTACCATAATATCAGCTCAAAAATACAAATCAAGCTTGTTACTCTTTTAATTAACAAATTATGGCACTGCATGAAAATTACAACTGCACCTACCTTGCTTTCACTGATGCAAATTGGTCTAAGATGTGCTCAAAGTCAGTTTTTTCAGTTTCTTCTCTTTCTACACTCAGCAGAGCAAGATCACGGAGTCTGCCCTGACCCATGGAGGCTCTCAAATATGAAAGTATTAGTTTTAACTTGCTAAATGATCTCTCAAAGCTGGCGATAGGAACTGTGATGGTTAGCATTATCTGAATAGCAATGCGAAGATTGGGGAAGATGCTCTCATCTCCATACTGAACAATAAATTCCAGAAGCTCTTCAGGTCTTGATATTTTCATGTTGGCCCGACTTGACGTCAACATTTTGCAATCCAAAATTTCTTCATATAGCTGCTATCCATCAACATCAGAGCTGTAAAATTTGCCCAAATTTTTACACTTCTTTTTTAGGTTGTTACTGTCTGCGCTGTAACGCAGCCCCTCAACATGAGAAGGAACCCAAACTTGGCATCAGTGTTGTGCAAACAAGCAAATTTTTTGTCCATTTCTCTGTGAAGACAGTTGAGTGTTCCCTTCATGACTCTTTCCATTTCCTCCTTGGCTGTTAACCCAGCGTCTCTCGAGTTCTCATCAGCCATTCATTTATTTTGTCTCTGACGTCTTTCAACTTCAATATTCCATTCTTGACAGAGACCAAGTTCTTCTTCGAGTGATTCACTGACCAACACTTCTCTTTCTGTCCTTGCACTCCACCTGGTTTCGGATTGCGACTTAACAACCACAGCACGGCGTTTTGGAGTTTTTCCCAGTGCTTTGTTGAACAAGAGAAGAACACTTAGAGAGCTTCGATGGTTCCAAAAAAAACGTGACCATCATTGTATCCTTTTTGACTGCATGTACATCCACCAAGTTAAGTGAGTGATTGTCACAATTTGCAAACACTGCCTGGTTGTTTTTCTCACTTATTCTTTGATGAACATCACTTCTGTGTCCAGCCATCACAGCAGCGTTGTCATAGCACTGTGACCAACAATCTTGTAGCTTCATTTCGTCCTTCTCTAGCTGTTTCAAGATGTCTTCAACCAAGCTCTCAGCATCCTTCTGTTTTATCTGGATACAACCAAGGAAGGACTCTCTAACACGGACTGTTTTCCTCTCAAAATCAGCTTCCACGTGCCTCACTACTTCTGACATCTGCTTACAGTGTGCCTGATCAGAAGTAGAGTCGAACATGAGATCATAGTGCTTGGCTTTATGAATGATTCTCAATAAACTCTGGTGAACAGTGGATGCCATCATGTGGATGAATTTGTTCTGGACACCCAGTGAAAGATAAGACGTGGATCCAGGATGATTTGCCACATGAGTGAGGTGTTCTTTAATGACAGGGTCAAAGATGGCCAGTAGTTTCAATAAGCCAAGGAAATTTCCCACATTGGAGTCATCGTCTAGCTCAAGTGATTCCCTGTGTCCTCGCAAAGTCAGGTTTTGAGTCGCAAGGAATTTTATGCAGTAAAGGATTCTCGTCAAGATATCATGCCACTTTTGCTTTCCTTCTCAATCTGTGACTGAAGTTTCACATCAATAACTCTGTTTGCAGCTAAATTTCTTTCCATTCCTTTCCACTGTGTGAAGCACTTCTGATGATTCTTAGGATTTTACATGAACACTAATCCTTTCATGTGCTTTCCACTGGTTGAATCCACTTTCCTGCTCCAATGAAGATTGACTGGGAATAGAGAAGACAACAGATATAAAATGCAGACTTTTTAGAAGGGGAATAGACCAGCCATGAGCGAGTCACTTCCTCACCATGACCATTTCTCAATTTCCTCTTGAACCAAGTTTTTTTTCATTGAGCAGTTATTTGTTGGTAGGAAAGACCCCTCACTGTTCTGGAAATTCTTCGAACCCAACTTTATTATTTCTGTTCTCAATGTGTCAGGCAGAATTGCTTTTCCATTATTCTTGTCAAACTTCAGAAGTCCAATGTCATGCTGTTCAGTCACTTCTGGTATGACGGTTTGAGGCTCTTCGACACCATCCAGTTCACTAGGTTCGATGTCATCAGGTTCAATCTTGTCAATAAACTCAACATCACCACCACCACCACCATCGTCTTCCCCTCCTGTCATGTCCACGTTCTCTCTGACAGCCTCACTGTTAATCTCGTTATACTTGGATTTATCTGACTTGACTTTCTCCTTGGCTTGTGACGCATTTGTACTTGATCCACCTTCGGATTCTAACAAACTTGTAGCTGGTGCAGGCAACTTCATGGAACATGTCGAACTACTTGTTCCGGGCTTTTTAAAGAAGTGCATGAACAACTTGCTCGACTTCTTGGCTTCCTCTGCTTCCAACTTTCGTCTCATCCATCCTTCAGCTCCACTTTCATTCTTCTTTGTGAAGAAACATTTCATGGTCTTCTTAAACAATGCTCTGAAATAAGGAAATGGCACTTTTAATAAGAGCATTAAATTTCATAGATTTTGCACAAAATTCTGGACTACCTCCCTAGTTTGCACAGGAGAATGGTCTTACTGCCAGTTGGCACTGAGCAGTGGTACTATGAGGTATGTGGTCATGTTGCTCCCAGCACTGTATTATATTTACCTAATAATTTCTATAAGTGGTTTAACAATCTGGTCATCCTAGTGTTTTTCACCCATGATAATCAAAGACAGATCACGCATCTGAATAAAATTCTTTTTTCACTATTTGAGGATCGCTTGTCTGACTTTAATAGAAACTGCTCAGTGGTGCCTCCACTTCACGTGGCACCCAGGGTACCTGCCATTCCTTAGGTATGCCACTGCCTGTGACACCATGGCTCCATCCATCAGGGCCACCATGCTTCGCATCTGCAGTGGCATATAAAGTGCAGTTAATAATTTTTATATGTACTTGACGTAATCTTCTGTTACATTACTATAATTTACCTAATGATTTTTGAGGCTTTTTATATTTTTGGAAATTTAAATTGTTCTTATGATTTTATCGATGTTTATTGAAATACAAAAAAAATCAAAGAAAGTATAGATTAGAGTAGCCTGCGAGATGGATGTGATCTAATGTGATTAGTGTGGTTGGACTATGAACCAAAGAGTTCACGGTGTGCATCCTTTTGCCACAGAGTAGCCAAATAGTTTGTGGTGATGTTGTCGACTAGATGTTCTCCCTCTAGTGAATCAACTCAAAATGACTACCCTTATGTGTAGCTTTGCACAAAAATTAAAATACACACAATGAAATTAGAACATGTACAGGTATCTAATGTTAACATACATACTAGTGTTTGTGTAGTTATAAAATGTCTGTTACCCATTACTAAAAGTTCACTGAGTTTGAACATTTTGAAAACTGATAAGCAAAAAATTTAGTATAAAAATAAAAACCATATGAAATTCAACACCATGGGATTGAAGAACTGCAATAGTGAAACTTGTGAATCAAAATATCCTTTCAGCTGAAATAAAGAAGTATGCAATGCTTTCCGTTTTAAATATAGCACAGTTTTTGTGATGAATAATTGCCTTATTTATTCAATCTTCTAGTCATATAACATGGCGTAAGATTAATATGTACTACAATGCCTTTTGAAACACTATTATTATTGCAAAATATCATCAATATTGTCATTACTTCTTTTAGAGTAATTTTACTCAATTGTTTTTTGTTAGTCCTGTACACTTGGTATTTTAATAAGCAGTACTATAATATTACTCAATATGTAGCAATATGAGAACCCCACTGGTAGTAACTGGAATACAAAAAATTCTGTAATTTAAGGGTTAACAGTGTCATTGTTAATTATGTAAACACCATCCAAGTATCCTCTTATCTGTTTTTCATACCTCATTTATTCAAGCTTGAATTTCAAATGATGTGGTTGTAGTAACTCGTTTAATCATATAAACGTGTTGAATATATTAAGGATATGAAGCATAAAATAATAATATTTAAAAATCATTAACTTGTAATAATACTCAGTATTTCCTCTTCTCTACTTAAGTGATGCTTTGAGTATGGTCTAGTTTATATACACTATAAACTTAACCCTATTTGTTTGTTATAGGACTATGTAACCATATTATACTATTGCATTTACTAATAGCTTGCCAGTTGTGGCATATATATATATATATTCAGATGAGCTGAATATTCATTCAAATTATTGGATAGGTCCAGTAAATAACAAATTTGCTCGAGATATTGATTACAGATAATTACTAAATGTTTTACTAACTAAGTTGATGTAAAATGAAATAATGAGATTGGACACAAAGTGAAATACAAAATGAACAATCTTTATTATATGGTAAACACAGCATTTGCACTTGCAGTTTACTTACATCAGACCATTGCTTTCACTGTGTCAATGGACTGACTACCAATGACCCATTTCTACTAAACTGTCTTTAATGATGCTCCAGACCAAACTGTTAAATCCAGGGATCTTTAGTTTCAAAGAAATATTTCATTTATCCTGTACCATGCATGCTACCCACATGACTGGTCAGTCTCACTACACATAAGTGGGGCTGTAACCTCTAGATACCATCTCTGCAACCACTGATGGACACTGCTGTCAACATCCTGACATGAAGTCACATTAAACAATAGGCAGTGATGGGTATTACCTACTTTGAGATTAACAAAGAAACAAAAGTAACTTGAAATAAGATCAACTTAACAGTTTTCGTGACCATGTGTTATGTGAAATCTGCACATATTCAAAACAAAGAATAAATTCAGAATAAATATCATAACACTATTCATACACCACACAAGTTCAGATACATTTATTTTACCTGTCTTGATATGTAAATGTTTATTTCAAGAGTTGAGGCCTCACCTCAACTATTTATTTTTAATGTGGGACATAACTTTTTGTATTTTTGTTCTAAAATATTTTAAATTAAATTACTAGATGTTTTATGATTTTCTTTTGAATCATATTGTTTATCAGATGTAGATGGTGTACAGTAGTATTAATGGCATAAAATAAATTTATTCTCAATGCTAGTTAACTTTACATTCCCAAATTTGGAATAGATCAAATATAATTGAAATATAAAAAAAAAATGTTTTTATTTTAGATAAGAATGAGCAGATTTTCTGTTTTCTTGTATTTTCAGGGTCATATCAGTCTAGAAAGAAAAGGCTACCATGTTCCAAAACAAGGGACTGTTCAAGTGGTAGGTTTTGTTTTCTCTGGTTGACACTTAATAGTAATGTGATTGATGTAATAATTTAATCATTTTTGTTGTTTAATATATCCTTTTAAGTTTTTTATTTTTATTTAATTTTCACCAGTACAGTTTTTAAGAATTGTTTCACCAGTGGAAACAGAGGTTCTTCTGGCACTTTGTGCTCTAAAGGTCTGCATTTTTACAAATAATAAGTACTGGTAGGGGAAAATAAGTCATTAGTGAGGCAATTTCCCCACCCATAAGGGGACTGCGATGCAGTGAATCATTTGCTATATTTAGTTATTTACTGAAGGTAATTCAGTGATCTAATCAGTTTATGTTATGAACAAGATCTTCAACTATTATGTTTGAAAACAACAAATTGTGTTGAAAAAGTGAGGAAAATACATTTTTAACAATCAAAATAAATTTTTGTGTTCCATAGATACTGTAGGATGTAAAAAAGCCCATTAGATCATGCAATATTTTTGGCAATTAATAACAATGTGTAAGGTCTATAATAGTGTACTTTGAAGGATACAAATATGGTATGGTTGATCATTTTGATGAAGGGAATTTTGGTATTGTGAAGGGTCTGTGTAAGAGTCCAACATTTGATATTCATACTACATTTTGCAATTAGCTATGGAGGTTGGGGCCTAGTGTGGCCCAATGTCTACGTGCTCAGATCTGAGAGTTCATTGCCTCATGGCAACAGAAACATATTCTATAGTTTAGGGAGGTTGGGGCCTAGTGTGGCCCAATGTCTACGTGCTCAGATCTGAGAGTTCATTGCCTCATGGCAACATAAACATATTCTATAGTTTAGGGAGGTTGGGGCCTAGTGTGGCCCAATGTTTATCTGATCAGATCTGAGGGTTCATGCCTCATGGCAACAGAAACATATTCTATAGTTTAGGGAGGTTGGGGCTTAGTGTGGCCCAATGTTTATCTGCTCAGATCTGAGGGTTCATGCCTCATGGCAACAGAAACATATTCTATAGTTTAAGGCCATGGATTTGCTATGAGAGTGATGTTCAAATCATACTATTTAGTCAGACAAGAGTAGGCTGAGTGTACTTGACAGGCTATTTTGATTATCTGCCTTCCCTTTAGTTTGGTCAGGTTAGAGTAGCCCAAAAGTTAGTGGTGGGTATTTTTGAATAACTTCCATGTAGTCTGTAAATTTCAAAATAAGGATGGCTATGTGAAGATAGCTTTTTGTGTAGTTTTACGTGACCATTTTAAAATAAACTATGGAAATTTAAAGCAATGTGAGTCTGGATTGCAATCTGAGATCTCTGTTCAACCTGTGAACATAATCAATATTAAAACATACATTAGTCATTGAAATATATCTTCCATTTGCAAATTGTAAACATTTAAAATTATACCAATAAAAAGAAATTGTGTAAGTATTAACACTAGCAATAAGAACAACACCTGTATGGACTTTCCTTAATATAGGCTAGGTTCATTATTTAATCAAACAAGTTGGAGACTAGAGTTGAATGAAAAAATAAAACCCAGAGCAGTGATTCATCATAATATAAACAAGATTATATTTAATGCAAAATTTATTGTTTTACATCCTTCTTATTGTTAATGTTTTGCAGAAGAAAACTTATCGTTTATTAATTCATTTTAAAATATATCATTCTAGACTTTATTTAATCCACATCGAACTGTGGTTAAGATGTTTGTAGTGAAGTATAGTCTGTCAGACATGCCACCAAATTGCCAAACTTTTATGCGCCAACGAACACTCTATATGCCAGTAGGAGCTTCTCAGAATGATCCAGAATCTCAAAAATGGTTGAGGTACCTCATACACCTCAGGTATGATTTCAGTCTACAGTGCGAGTTCAAAATTAGCATAATGTAATAGTTGTTTAACTTAACAATAACTGATAAGTCTTAGGGTGTGCAATATTACCTCACAATAGGAATGATAATAATTCAACTTACGCAAGTTACATCTTACTTTTCTCGACTAACTACAGGTTTCCAGTAAAAAAAAAATTATATAAAAAGCATCTTCAATTATACCTTGTTTGGTGTACACTAAAACCCTACTGTGATGAAACTGGACATATCTCATATCATTAACAAGATAAGTAATGATTTGATATTGATAATGGCCTACTAGATATAGAAATGTACTTTTACCTCGAACATTAACTATTTAGAATAAGCTATAGATGATATTAACACTGTATCATCTCAATATTTAGAAGCTATATGTTATTCCATAAATATTACAATTCTAGTGAGCCAGCTTGTCTGTTGTGCATTATAAAAGTGATACTGTTCATTACACTCATTTATGTCATACCTGTATTGACAAATCAGAATATATCATATCATAAAATTACGCAGGCATTTTTTCCATCAGTAATTTGATTTTCATTTAACTTTCTCATAGGTTTGCTAGCTCAAAATCGGGTCGAATCTACCTCCACACAGATGTACGTTTAATAATCTTCAGGAAAAGTGATGTTGACACAGCCACCATTCACGGAGATGAACCTTATGAACTTAGGTCTTTCATTCAAGAGCCTTTAAATCCAAAATTTTCTCCTCTGAAATAATATTAGTACTTTGTAGACTGATCATGTATGTGATTTTATGAAAGAATTTAAGTACACATTTCTGTTTATTTATATATATATATATATCTGTTGTGTATGACTCATCTGTACAAATGTTTTAACAATGATGTCATAGATGTGATTTTATAAATACATGTGATAGATAGGCAAATATTTATTGTGTTCTTCATTTCAATGAGCATAAAGATATTACAAATGTATAACATTTGATATGTTATATCTCACAAATGTGCTTCTTGACAATAGCTCTGTAGCATAGTTTCCATTACAAAAGGCTGTCATGTCCAAATTGCACAACTCTATATTCTTTTCATAATCCATTTCATGTATGAGGATCACAATTTCTCAGTACCTCCTTCAACAGTTTGGTCACACAGAAAACAATAGGCACTGCACCTGCTTTGTTTTCATGTGGAATAGCATGAATGCCCATTTTACTCTGTAGCTGCTTGAGGTAAGCAACAGTTGAAAGGATATAAATTTCGGAAGCATTTTGTGTATACATAGTTTGTGTTTATTTTCCAGACAAAGATCCTTCTTGATTATGTTGTGTACTGTTTACTGGGTCACATGGATGGCTATTGCAACAGACCTTTGTGTTTTTGGATTCTTGCATGTTACGAGACACTACACTTTGTGTAGCACAATGGAAATATAACTTGTTGCAGGTCTCTTTCTAGATGAAATGGTGCACCAAGTTGATCCATAATCCGTCATTTTTTAATGCCATTAAAGAGATGGGATATCCCCATCTTGGAAGTCTAAATCCCCGATCTGAACACAACCTTATAATCTGAATGTATGAATATTTTGAGTTAGAAAGAGCTGTTGCGTATCCTTCCGAGAACTGATCAGTTTTTGGTGACATCAAATTATCTAAGTAATGCTAAACAATTTCAAAATATAATTATGATACATATCCACCAAAACTTTATATCGGCTCTCAGTAGAGAAAATACCTCCTCCACGCAGCATTGATCATATTTAGCTGTCAAAAAATAGGTAAATGTGTCTGTATTTCCATCATTATTAATGGATATGAATAATTTTTGGCAGGACAATGAGGTAATATTTTACATATGTCCACCAAGTTTTATTGAAATTCGATCATTTTTCACTGAGTTATAGAACAAAAACAATGTGAATAATTTGTTCCCATGTTAACAATTAAGGATTTTTTTTATTTCCATGACCTTGACCTTCCAAAAACTAATCACTTCTAAGTTGGGTCATAGTCCAAATTTATACTAACTTTTGTCCAAATACATTCAGTTGTTTTCAAGAAATCTTGACACACACACAGGGGTGAAAACATAACCTCCATCCACCTTTGGTGGCAGAAATGATCAGAATGATCCCAGTAGTAGTGAATGACTACCTTAATGTCCTAATGTGACTTCTTTTCATATTAACACTGAATTAAATGAAAGGTCTATGATACTCCTTTCATGGATTTGGAGGAATAAGTCAGCTCTGCCTGTTATACTCTTCAATGAGGATCTTCATGTCTAATGTGAACATTTGCCTGGAAAAGCTTTTACTTGTGTATTTAAATCAATAAACCTGATGCCCTTGTAGCAATGAATATTTTTTTCGTGTCATTTAAAACACCCTGTTTATTTTCAAATGTTAGCCTAGAAAATTTTGGGTATGATATTGTGTGATATAACTGGAGTGAAATTTCACAGCCTTTTCTGAGAAAGGACAGCAAGATAGTTAAACAATGTACAGCCAAAGACACAACATTTTAAAGAATAGAGCCTTCAATACCTTTCATAGAACCAGAAAAACTGGAGCATTTGTGCAATGAACAAGTTCTGAAACCCCACCACAAGCAAATCAAAAGTAATGCCCTTATCCACAAAATCTATGGAATCAAAATATAATTCTCCAAATCGTTGCAATTAAGGTAGCATATACCCTTTAAATGTAAAAGAAATATCACAATATATTTTGAATTAATTTTTGGAGGTTTTCCTTTGTTCAGACTAATTCTTCACATCCCATCAATGTCTGGGCCCATTTTCAGGAGCATTCAGTTATGTTTGTAGTAGGTATCAGAAACACAAGACATTTCTTTTGTATTTCTTTATTTTTATAATACACAAATTAGCCACAGTGGTAATGTAACACAACGTGTGCCAGAATATGTACCTATTTCAATATATTTTCATACAAAAAGCCTTATATGAAGATGTTTTTTTTTGATAAAAAAAAGCCAAAACCTAGATAACACTATGTAAGGGATATATATATATATATATATATGCTACCTTAAGTTGGACATATCTCCTTACAATACTAAAAGAAAAGGTATGAAGTTGATGATAGGAGTTTTTTTTTATGAGAAAAATGGTAAAAACAACTGGAATAGCAGCAATTCCACTTGGTCATATCACTGCAAAGTTCTTTCATGCATCTCTCATGGACTTTTGTACCTTTAATCTGTTTAAATGTGGTCTTGGAAGCCAACATCCTACAGTGGAGGGTCTGCAGAAAAGTCCTGTTACCTGAAATCATCCTTCACAAAAGTTTATTACAGTAGGAGTTGTGTTGTTTGGTAATAGTGTTTAATCATGATCATCAGATTGAATTTGATGGGGAGGAAGTAAAGCACAAAGAACATCACTTTATTTATTTTTTTTTTTTTTACAAGTTAGTTTACTTAATAGAAAATGAAAATGTGTTTACTTAAAATTATTATATTATTGTAATGTATCTGTCATTGGTCAGGCTCTTGTGGATTATCTAGTAAAAATACCTACACCACGTAACGATAACGAATTGATTGATTTCTTTAATAATGTTTGATACAGGCTACGTTAACTTTGACGCATTTTATAGGCCAAGTTAACAAACAAACTTTTCAACATAAACTCTGAAACTACTGTAGGCCTAATACACTAATAACATTTAACAGAAATTTCCTCGATTGATAAACCTGACTAATTAACAAAATCTCTAACTCTTTCTGAGTAACTTTACTCGATCAGTTTTCTTTCCATCAACAACTATTTGATCTTGAATACTTCACTAATTTCTCAATCAGTGAATGTACATCTTGAAGATAGCTTTGATATACGGAAACATCTGTTAGCTGAGTTCTTGCAAAGATATTAAAATATAATGTTCATAAATGGAAATATCGGCTCGTGTAGATACGTAGATCTTGAAAGTCGAGTTGTTCAAAACTTGAAAATTGCGTTGTTAACTGGACCAATTGTTGGTTGAGATGTTGCAAAAGAAATATCTGCTGAAACTTTTTCGCCAGATACTAATCATAGCAGAACCGTCTGGAAAATGATCTATAGAAGTAGTACAGATTACAAAATGAATCAGATCAACGTAGGCCGGTAAGGCAATCACTGATTGGCATGTCTTTTAGCCAATCAGGAAATGTCAAAGACCAACAGAAGGATGTGTAGATTGTATAGGAATTCTTTTTCGCGGCTAAAGGACAGGTTTATGTTCTTTGGTTTTATTGTTATGAAATTTTTACATGTTCTGCGGTAACTTATGTACGCTGAATCTGAAAATGATATACGTTTTTTCCCATCACGTACAGATTTTTCACAAAACGTCATAACGCAAGACAAAAGAAAGACCACAACACATAGTTGTGAGACTAAACGACAGAGGTTTAAAAAATAAATAAATCAGGATGAATGAGGATGCATGTCCGTTTGGCATCAGTGTTCTTTCCTTTTCTTCAGTTTGTATTTTTTTTATATAACAAACGTAATAATAAAAAATGTTCATTGTGGTCAACGAAATAATATTTTGATCTAAGTAAGAGTTTTTGTTCTTCCCGATTTTTTAAAACATCCTTACGTGATAGAAAAAAATAATATTATTTTCGAAATCTGCGTAGACGAATTTTAGAAAATCCGTTATTAAAACCAAAATAACTTTTATGAAGTTTAAAATTCGCAGACCTGTGTAATTGTAGGGCGCAGTTCTTATGCTTTCGGCCCGGCATGACCAGCTGGTTAGGGCACTCGACTCGCAATCTGAGGGTCGCGGGTTCGCCCTTTCAGCCATGAAAGCGTTATATTGTGACGGTCAATCCCACTATTCGTTGGTAAAAGAGTTGGCGGTGAGTGGTGATGACTAGCTGCCTTCCCTCTAGTCTTTCACTACTAAATTAGGGACGGCTAGTGCAGATAGCTCTCGTGTAGATTTGGGTGAAATTCGAAACAACCAAACAAACCTTGTGCTTTCTGAATGATGCTGTTAATGAAAATAGTATATAGTCTGAGGGAACAGGAAAAGGTGAAACCGAGGTCATACTTCTCGACCGAAGGAAAGAGAATGGTAGCATGTGAAACGGACACAGACAAGCACTATTTAAGTTATATTAAGTTGGATATTATTACTAGAACCTTAAGAAGATTATTCAAGGGAGGAATTTCACCAAGCATAAAATAATAGTAGAATAATAATGTTAAAACCGCCATATTTACAGTGGGCACCTAGTGTTAAAAATGACAAAAGTAAGCGATACACAACAGTAATTAGGGACGGTGCAATGCTGCTTGGCTGCGCGCTGACAAACTTAGAGCAACAGGTGTTATTGTTTTATTTAATTTTCGCTCAATATTACTCGAGAACTATCTGCGCTGCTAATAGACTAGGGGAAAGGCGGCTACTCAACACTATCCACCGCTTCTTTTTTTGGGGGCTTTTTGCGAACGATTAGTAGGATTAACAGTAACATTATAACGACCACACTGCTGAAAGGGCGAACATGTTGGACGAAGGGTTTCGTTTCTGCGAGTACAGCGTCCTAACCGCTAGGCCCTAGAAAAACAAGACTTCACAATTGGAGGGAAGAGAGCCATTGGTAAACTATTCTAGCAGACGAATAAATTAATTGAGAAAGTGGTATCAGAATACAAAAGTACTTTATTCATTTATTTGTTTTATCTATGTGTTTATTTTTATCATTACAGAAATCCGGATTAGGTAATTCACAACAATATGTAGAGTTTGATACGCATAAATATTATTATTATTATTATCTATTTATTATTAAACTCAGAAGTAGGTATTTCATAAATTTTTTTACTAAGATTAGTTCCGATTTCATACTTTCAAGTTTTCAAACTCTTCAAGCTTATAGTAGTAATAAAAGAGTATTCAAGTTAACTGTCAACATTTCCAGCGTTTGTGATTGATTAACTGAAGAACTGATTGCTTGCCATCTGTGGTCTTTGAATATATATCACGGGTTTCTATCTTCTTGTGATAAAATATTTATTCTGAATTCATTCTTTGTTCTTTATTTTGCAGGTTTTACATAAAACGTGGTAAAAAAACCGTTAACTTAATTGTTCCTTTGTTGTTCTCGAAAGTAGGTAAAAACCTGTCACCTGCAAGGAAGGACATTGCTTAATACAACACGTTATGTAAGAATGTCGACAGAAGTGCCTTTCAACAGTTATTTAGGGGATGCCTATAGGTTATGGCCCATCTATGCTATAATGAGAATGAGAAATTACGTGGGTAGCACGTGCCGCTCTAGGTAAGTCCGAGGTTTTTTACATACTGTGAAACCTTGGATTTAGGCAGGCTGAAGCTTCACCTTCTTTTACACAATCTGTTAGTAGATCTTTTATGAACAGTCTGGTAGAAGAATCAATAATAGCGATGGTTTACTGTGTTTAAAACATCTAAACAGGTACAATCACACTTGGTTTGTGTTGCATTATATAATATTGTGCATTTTGTGTTTCACTTTATGTTCAGTCTCCTTACTGCGTTTCATAATCGATATCTTGATCGAATCTCCAGTTATCAAATGTACCTATCTAGTGTAGCTCTAACGTTAATGCAGTTTTACCTGGATATGCTTCACATCTATGGCTTGTGATGGTTTATTTTTGTTGTTGTACTTTCAGCCTTTGTTGATATGATGTGAAACGATTTTTATGTCTGCTGTACAAGAACTAAATTTAGTGATTGATCGATTTGTGTAAAAAAAAAACAAACAACAAAAACAATATTACTTTCCAATCAGAGCAAGCTATGTACTTAGATTGAAAATAAAAGTTAACCAAGCAATTAGAAGAAACAAAGACAATAGTGGTAATCTATTTAGGAGGAGAAAGTGTTTGTTTAGTGCAAAGTTTCACAATGGATTAATGATGCTTGAATGGATAATAAAGAAAAACTTTAATATAAGTTTAACATAACGGCAAATGTACAACGTTTCGACAAGGTCTTGTCTTCATCAGGTACCATTTGAATTCATCACATCTACGCTCTATTCACTGAAGCGAATGGCACCTCAGAGTCTAGCACTGTAACTTCTGAACTTTACTGATAATCCACGGGTAAATTGAGAAGAAGTAATACGGATATATATTGAACAGTAAGCAAAAATTTTTTGATATGCAAATTTCTTGGTCTTTTAACAGGAGAAAGATATATAGAAGTGCTAAATTGAGAAAATCTAGGGACAGATATCAGGATTATTACAGGAAGGTATGCTATCCCTAACTGTCCTTTAGTACAAGTTAAATATTGAAATATTAATATAATATTGTAATATGAATATAACTCCCTATAGTCAGAAGAAGATATATTTATATTAACAATATAAAATGGTGAAATGCTCATGGAATCTTCTGATGTGTTTGTAGGACTAAATGGCCATTTGGGTAGGACAACAGTAACACAGACGCAAGTGGTGCACGAACAGTAAAACAATTACTGCACAGTCTTCCCTGAAACATCAGGAATATTGTTAGAAATGAAGTCAAGTGGGTGTTGAAGGATGGATTAATATAATCTTTGGAAATTATTTGGTTGTCTTCAATAGCCATTGCAAGGAAGAATAAGAGAAATCCAAGCTTATGTATGAGCATTAGTCTAAAGCACATGGTATCACGCATCATTGCCTGTCTCTTTTTCATGAACGGACAAATGTCTGGACATAATGGAAGGTTTCTGGTTACTATCAAGCCAAACTGAACAATGAAAGTACAATAAAAACTCCTTCCAGAATACGGGAAGAACTGCGAATTTTATGTCCTATCATTTGAGCTGTTTAATGCACCTTCCATTGATGAAATTTACACTTGGAGGAACTCCAATTATAGGTATGTCTCACCTATATGGATAACATGCTAAGTCATGCTAAGAACCTGAGAATGACATATCAAAAATGCAGGCTTGAAATTAAAACTAGGGAAATGTGGGGGTTCTCAGTTGAATTGTAGGCAGACCATATCCCTCCATATTATTGATGGGTGAGCCAGGCTGCTCTTCAAGCCCAAACATGAGCCAAGCTAAGAACATATACACGAATAAGAAATGCCACAAAGACCGAAAAGAATGTATATTGTATTCAGTGCACACACATTTTGGAATGAAAATAAACTTTGCCATTTTTTTTCTGTATTTTAATTAAAATTAATTTACCACCTATCTTTTGCCTCACTCAGATGTGCTAGGTATATCTAAGTATATCTAAGCAACCTAGCATCACTTAATGCTAGGTTGCTTAGATATACTCTTACTTTCTTTTTTCCTTTTTGATTTAACACAGCATATCCATGCTCTCATGCTCGTATGCACTGTCTGACTCGTGCGTCAGTCTTCACAACCATTTCTTGGCTCGGCTTGTGGCTGGTCGGAGCCAGGTTTTGGCTCGAGCTTACATTGGCTTGGACACCTCTACTCTTGGTGTGTGTAATCCATCGGACTTCCAGGTCCAGTGCCTGAGACTACCATATTCCCGCATATGCTGATCCCTAGCTTTCCATCTTGCTCTAGCCATTAGCCATCTCCGGAATTAAACATTTCTCACCCGTGTCTGGTTTTTATAATAAAGTCCAAATCTACCCTTAACCCCATGAATCAAACAAATCAAACTTACTTATGAAACAATTTAAATTAATTCAAATAAATAAGTACAATCATTGTATAATTACATAAAGAAACACAGAATTACATTAATGCAATCGAAAAAAAAATCATCTTACATCACTACAAATAGATGCAGTATGAAACCATGCTATGTGTTATCCCCTTGTTAATTAATATGTGTTATTTTTTTAATTATTATATTTTTCACCATTCTCAGTTTGCAAACAGGAAGGCAGAAAGTGTGATTGATCAGCACATTCCAATGCCCCTAAGACTGAAAATATGAGCATGTTTGGCCCCGGATTTGTTTCGATCCTGCGACCTACAGATTGTAGGTCGAGAGCCCTAACCATCAGCCTCTGCTAGATCTTCTTGCAAGTATTCTGCAGCTAGTGTTTTAAAATTCGATGACGAGGAACCCACTTTGAGACTAATAATGGTTGGAGACGGCTGATGATGACAAAACCTTGTCGAAACGTTGTACATTTGCTGTTATGTTAAACTTATATTAAAGTTTACTTCATTACCCATTCAAGCCGTCTCCAACCATTATTAGTTAGTGTTTTTGTTTGAAGTTAAGCACAAAGCTACACAATGGACTATCTGGGGCCTGCAGTTAGTTAACATCATTGTGAACAAGATATGAATAGTTGTAAATGTGCATTAATCCTTGCCTTGGGATAAAGTTACATACCACACTGGCCATTCCATAAAAAAAGCTTAATACACACTTGGCCACGCTTTTGTGTCATCACTCACTTGAAATGTGGGCCATATCTAAGTAGAGGTGTGGTATGCATGCATACCACACATTTTCTTCCTTGTTATATTAATATAGGAATTTGCAAAAATTGCAATTTAATCCAATTCTATGCAGTTTTTGCACAGACGTGTGTTCCAAAAAACATTGAGTTATTTTTGCTCTAGTTACTATTATTAATTTATTGTTCTTTAGTGGGTAATACCTGCTCTGCCTGTAGTTATATTGTTGCGATGTTGCACATTGTGCAAACGGGTCAACCGCAGCAATTCCTTCACCAGCCAAGTATATGTCTAGAGGTTAATGCCTTAACTATATTGTATGAAACGACCACCCACGTGGGGAACGCTAGTCGTTATGACCAAATCCAAAATTTACTGTTAAGTTAGAAACATTAGATTCACATAGTTTTATTTGGTTTTCAAAGTGAATAGGTTGATGGACAGACATCCTGAGAGACAGTGATTAATTCAGCACAGATCCAGTAGAGTACAATGCCTTCGCAAGTATGCACACTGTGTTTTGGGTTCTGAACATAAAAATAAATATTGTTACACACTTTGCATCACATGCCCACGCTGTTTATTTTCTTAGCTTAAAACTCAGTCATTTAGATAAATTCAGATCTACTTCTTAATATTCCTGATCAATCGTCCCGTTATAAAGCGAACCCATCTAATGTTCTTGTGGAAATCAGTTTCATCTGAGAATGCAACAAGGGGTGATGGAAAACTCTGTTCAAGTTAGTATAAGCTGAGAGCTTGTCTTTTCTTGAATATATACAACTGAAATTTTCACTGGTGCAGGTAATCTTGCAGTACAGAAGTCTCTTCCTTTGCTATTAGAAAGTTTGTAGAACGTCGGATTTGCCAGAAAACTGGAGAGAGTGTTAACATTTAAAATCTCGAACACGGTGTTATTGCAAGACTTCGTATTTACTTGTTCGACATCAATAATTATACCTGAAAAACCACAGTTTCAAAATCTCTAACTTAAGTAAATTTTATTGTTTTCCAAATGTTTCGTATAACTCGTGACTGTAGTAATAATAATAAAGATCAAAGTTTTAAACTTGCAGATGGCGTGTTTGAGGATTATGCGAGGAATATTTTATATTTAAATTTTTTCAAAGAAGAGATATCTTCATATAATATTTGTTTTACTTTTCTTCCAACTAATAATAAAGAGAGGTGCAATGGGATACTAAGTTGCAACTGGAGCGTAGAAGTACCAAAAGTCATTTAATTCTTACGTTTGGAATTGTGAGAGTTGTATTTAACTGATCAACTGAGAAGTCCAGTAGTGACTTATTTGTTATATATTTTAATTGCAATAGCTGAAAAGAAAAATTGTCGTGATCATGTTATTTATTTAAATACCACTGGTGGTAATAATAAGAAGTACACATGTCATAATAGAGGGAGCTATAACTTCGTTTGTTTTAGAGCAAAGCCACATTGGGCTATCTGTTGTATCCACCGCGGGGAATCGAACCCCAGATCTTAAAAAACTTCGAAAACTTACCGCCGTCCCACCGGAAGACCTATAGCTTGGGCTAATCTTTACAGAGAATAAATTTTCAAATTCAAATAATACGGTTAAATTTCGGAAAAATTCAAAATGTATTACACGTTGACGTCATTCGTTTGAACTGTGAATAAACCTCTTTTGCAGTTAATATTGTTAGCTAGCTATTTCCGGCATGCCTAGTAAACTAATATTACAATTGATAATATTTGCTATATTAATTATCATAATTTATAAATAATCTTGTTACTATCTTAGCCATTGGCTTGTAGGTGTAGTCATGCAGTACTACTGACATGTGTATTATCATTAATAAAATTAAGTAACATATATAAATTATGTCACATTTAATTTTTTAAAATAATGAAGGCGTATGAACACAAGTGTACCAGCTAACAATTTACGTCTTCTTCGGCCTTATTCAGTGACCGAGGACTTGTTTTTGTAGCTAGGTGACAGCAAATTCACATATAAAGAGACATCTTTAATTAAGAAAGGCATCCAACGGCTCCCATGGCCAAGTCAGTCACCTGATATGAACCCCATCGAGCATGTCTGAGCCATACCTGCTCGAGCAGTGAGAAGAAGTTCCAGAAAACCAGCGTCTAGTGGAGAGCTACTTGATGTTTTGTGTGCAGCCTGGGTCAAGATCATACAGGAGAAAATTACAGAACTCATCTATTCCATGCCA
>NW_013666888.1:69406-77657 GCF_000517525.1 Limulus polyphemus | reverse complement strand
GAATAGTGGGATTGACCATAACATTATAACGCCCTCGCGGCTGAAAGAGCGAGCATGTTTGGTGGGACGGAGATTCGAAACAACGACCCGCAGATTGCGAGTCGAGTGCCCTAACCACCTGGCCATGCCATGGCTTACATTAGAACTATTGTTATCAGAACACCAGGTTAATCGCTTTTTATAAAATCAATATTCCAGTCTGATGGCCATGATTGTGCATCATTACTCGAAGGAGCGGGACCAGCCTCTTCCTGCTTTATCAATATCCATTGCAAGGCCGCTTGTGTTTCGGTGAAATTAGTCACAACCGAGTTTAGTGATTATTTGCTGATACTGTTGGTGATATTAAACAACCGAATATAATATTTGCTAATACATTTGTCTGACTTTTTATGACAGAAGATGTATACGTAGCCTGATAAACAGCTCTTACTTTTCAATGGTTAAAAGCTAGAGCGCGGAAACCAAGGATTTGGGGAATTAACGGAAGCTGAAGTCCACGAGGACAATTTGTCCAAATGTATGATGTAATTCAAAGATCCTATGAGTGAAGCCAAACCACATGTGACAATATGTCAACTACTCTGTATCTGTTATATTCAATGTCGATGAGACCTTTCACACAACACCAGGGATCATTAGACTGGCTGGTATATGACAGACATAGCAGTAATCCAAGAGCTATTTGTCCCCCAGTGGCATAGTGGTATGTCTGAGGACTTATACCGCTAGAAACCGGGTTTCGATACCCGTGGTGGACATGTACAAAACTGTTGTGGTGTAGACTAGAATATGTAAGTGAAGTGTAGATATTATTAATTTTATTTAGATAATTTAGAAATCAGAATTAAGGAAAGGATTAACAGAACGATATAATTTTATTCTAACACCAATTTTTTTTTCACTTTGATTAACTTCACTAACATTCAAAATAACTGGTGAACCAACAAACTAATCTTTTTTGTTCCTGGAACGAGGTCCTCCCGTGGCTTATCGGTATGTCTGAAGGCTTACGATTCTCAAAATCGGGTTTCGATACCCGTGGCAGGAAGAGCACAGATAACCTATTGTGTAGCTCTGCGCTTAACTACAACAATATCTAGAACGGGTCAAGCAACCACAGCGTTAACTAGAGAAAATATTAGTCTAAGAACCTTTGAGCGAAATAAGTTATAATTTGTCAACCACATCGTCTCAGCTATATCCAATGCTGACAAGACCCTTCGTTCAGTACCAGTGCTCATTAGGCCGGTTGAGATACGACAGGCATAGTTCTGGTCAAGACTGACCTTGTTTTCCTTTGCAGAAGGTCTTATAAAATGAAAGTGCGGTGTCGGGCAATAAAACGTTACCATACTCGTCTGATTGCCCATGATCGATGGTTGAGGAAGTAATTCAAAGGGCTACCTGGAACACCAGTTTTGTAAAGTGCGTTCAGTCTTTTTCCCACTGTTTAGTTTCATGGTTTGAATATACCTACAGGCTCAAGGTATTTGTTTCATATTTTATTTGTGGATTTTAAAAATATATTCTACAGTCTGATGCAAAAATCGTATACTACCAAGAAAAAAAAAGTATCTTTCTGACTGTGATTCTTTTCAGTCAAGTAAGCATTCCACTAATCGTTTCTTCTTCTTCTCTACCACGGTACTTGTTTGGGATGTTATTGACCTCGCAATAACTTTTTGTGAACAATTTGTCTAATATCAGTGCTGTATGTTTCAAGCAGCTGCCACCCTCTCCCCCCTTCAGTGGCACAGCGGTATGTCTCCGGACTTAGAACGCTAGAACCCGGGTTTTGATACCCGTGGTGGGAAGAGTACAGATAGCCCATTGTGTAGCTTTGTGCTTAACTTCAAACAAACAAATCAAACAGCTGTGAGGTCAGGTTGTATAAAACAATCATATTGGGTCTCGACTTTTGTATCACCTTTTTTTGTCGCCTTGCACATACGCCTAATAATAAAATAATAAGTTATAATAGTATATATATATACTTTCATTCATGATACTTAAAAATCATAAAAGATAGCAGAAGATAAAGACGCCCTCTCACCAGGAGTGAGCTGATGTAAATAATCGTAGTTTAATGAACTCTTCCCGTCGCATATAATTATCATGATAATTATGTCAATTGTTCAACATAACGTGAAAGCTTCTTGGAGAGAGTATGTATAATGTAGTACCGTGTGTATTGTTGTGAGATGTGGTCACAGCTAGTACAACAGTACAAAGGAAGTATAAGACGCACTGTTTCAATTAATGTGTGATTTTCAGGATGAACGTTGGGAGTCTAAATACGCACACGCTTGTTTTTCATTTGTTTTGTTTTTATATATATATATTAGAGTCAACGTATATACTGGCTCTGGTAATAACATTTTTGTTAACATTTCTATTTCGTAGTTGCAATCTATTTGTTTATTGTTAAGCACAAAGCTACATGATGGGCTGTGGAAACCCAGTTTTTGGCGTTGTCAGCCTTTACTGCTGAGCTACTAGGGGGCAGTTGTAATTTTAAATGTTTTTCACGTTCTTTAAAAATAGAGCTAGAACCATGACCACCGATAACATACATTCACTTGTTTTTGGTTTAATCTGAAAAACACATAAAAAATTAAAGAGTGTTTCAGTGGTGTATGGAAGCGAAAAATGATGTTTCATATTTCGTGTATTGATTTGTGTTGAATAACTTCTCTTTGTGCCCTCTCCATTAGGGTGCTTGAATTTACCATCGCACGAGACGGCTCCAGCCAGTTTTAGACGCATCAAGTATTGATCTGCAAGTGGAGGAATTTTTTTTTTAATTAAGTATATTCATCGAACATACACATTTAATATATTGCAGGATTGTAATTCATATTATTTGTGTATAGTAAGATTCTGATGAATTTTAGTCCAACTGTGTAAGCATTCATTCGATTTCAAGCTGGACAACTTTCTGCTTACGAGGCTGTAATGTAGAGGCTGAAAAGTACTGTGACGTATGGTGATGTACCGTTATATTACGCCTTGCGGGTTGGTTTTGGATAGTTAGAGGCAAAAGCTGCATTGGCGGAGGTGAGGTTTGAGATCGATAAAGTCACGTGATTGACGAAGTTGTTTGCCACAAACGCTGCTTTCTGATTTGCCACCTGATAATATTGTGTTTGCATGTTATGATCTCCGTAGGATTGTTATGAATAGAAACATGTATTTTCGTTTCGTGAGTATTATTACATCATACCATTTTGAAACCAGTGTGTTGCAAAATATTAATTGGTTGTGGTTTTACTGAGGTTACGTCCGTTACGATTGTCATTATAGTTATTCACGTGTACCTTACTCTATCAGTATCGTGTAACACTAACAGTAACTCTCACTGACTCGGTGACAAAGAACTGTAAAATCTAAGTTTTTTTTTTTTACAAGAAGTAGAAGTTTAGCAGCCAAAAGGTAATTCACTTTGGAACAAAATGAATACTTTATTTTTGGAAAGGTTAGGTGTTTACGTTATAACAAAATGACAATTTTATTTTGTACAGAACTGCTCAAACACACAGATTATTTGTAACTTAGTTATGCTGAGCAGAAGTACAAGTAAAGTCTTAACGATAATTTAAAAGAACTATATATTAATAATCACAATTTGGTATAACAAACTGATTGAAAACTATATGATTTTCTTATATTCGGAAATATCAAGTTTTCAAATTTGTGCATTTAATTTTAACACTGTACATGTGTATTTAAAGAAAACGATGTTTATTATTATTCATAACAAATATAAATGCACACACCCACATACCTAAAAATGTGCTAGAATGGTGATTAAAAAAAAAACCAGTGAAATATGAGCATAGGTAAAAACCCCCGATTTGTATTTTCCAGAGAATTTATAAAATTGTTGATCAAGCATGGCCTAGCTAGTGGCTACCATGCAGGTTTGTGGATTGGTTGATCCAAGGTTTACACATGAACATACTCCACACATTTAGCTGTGGGCTCATCATAAGGGTGACAGTCAGCCCCATTATTCAGTCCAAAGCTGGACAAAGCCCACCTGGTAATGGATGCTACTGTCTGAAGGTTGTGTGAGCTGGCTATTTAGCTCTTGTGTTGTGTAAGGTGCCATTCAGTTGAAACATAAATCTGATATTATACCATAAAATTGATATTATCAAAACAATGATGTAGAATAAACCAGTTTCAGAGAAAACACATTTTGTAACTGCTGATGTGTTTTGTTTGTATCATCTTATTATGAGAATGTAAGAAAGTATAAACAAATTTACTGTGTTTCATGATAGCATGTCCATAGCTGGTAGTTGTATAAGGTTATAAATATGTTGTGACATGTATTTTATTGTTCTGATTCTGCACACTAGCCTTCAGCTACTTTAATCAACAACTGATAATTAATTTGATATTTCTGTTGGTGGAATTTAAAGAAATGTGCAGTATTACTGCACAGTTGATGTCAGTAGTGATTGTAATTTTATTTACAACTTACAAGTACCATAGAATCTTCATGTGAAACAAACTTGCATATATGTATCTAACACCCAATCTATGAGTCAATGAGACAGAATTTAGGGATTTGGTTGGCCACAGGGGAGTGTCACAGTTTCTGGTGTTCAAATTAAAACCAAATAAAATGTATTCTGATAAAGGGCTTAGTCTGTTAAACTAAAAAAAAACCCATGTCATTGCCAAAAGAACTTACTTCTCTATAGTGTTCAGTCACAAAGATGGGGAGTTTAAGGGATTGGCTGGACTGTTACCTTCATGCACAAAATAATAAAATTGTTCATGTTAAGGCAAGTTCTACATTTAGCTACCTTAGTAGCAAGTAAGCTTTGTTTAATCTTTCTTAGCTATCACTATCAACAGAACTCTTAAAAACCACAGTGAAAATGGCTTTATATAGCTGAGAAACCAGATATTGTATGGCACAACATGTATTACCTTTACCATGTTTTGTCTGGGATGTTGAATCAACAAGGAGTTCAAATACCTGCTCAGAATTAAAAGAAAGAATGTACCAGAAAGCTTTTTTTTAGTAGGCAAACCATCAGTTATGTCTTCCTGACTTGCAGACACTGGGTGTTAAATGTATATAGACGTCACGTGAATTCTGTCTTTGTACTCTTACAGATAATCTAGACTTAAATGGGGATAGTGGATGCAGTGCTGCTGAAGCTGAAAATATTTCTATTCCACCTTCTCTTTCTTTAGTGGTTTGGTGCTCTACACCATTAGTGACATCTGGTGGTGAAGACAACCGACTCATTTCTTTTCCTTCTGTGCTAGTTGGAACAAGGAGGTGATTGTTATTTTTACTATCCTGAAGCTTGATATCTTGACACCAAATATTTTAGAATTTTTGATTTACTACTAGAGCCTTTGTTGGAACTTTGAATAATTTTTATTCTTAACTTTTATGTACTGTTTTTTTTTAATTTATGAAATATGTCATTTTAAAAATTTTATAAAGATATTTTGACAGTCAGGATACAATTCATTTGTGTCTTGGTAAAGCACCTGTTAACAGAGTGCATTGAAAGTTGAGGGCTTGAATTTTAAGCCTCTATGAAAAATAATTTAAAGTCTAATTCATTACATTTTTTACCAGTAGTTGTCCACTCATCTCTGAAATGAAAATGAACTGAGTGACAGTTTAAACCATCTATGTTCATACTTGGTTTGGTGTTTGCCTTTTTATGCTTTTATTATTAACCAGAGGTTATGTTGTGTCCTGGATGTGAAATAAAGACTCAACATAAGCCTTGTTCTCTGTGAGAATAATAATATGATGGTTTAGATGTGTACTTGACTGTTTGAGGTTTTGAACCATGACAATTTGTCAGATCATTGTATTTCACATTGTAGATCAAAAGAAGTATACATGGGTTATGTCCAAGCCTGTAAGTAAAGTTTACAGTAGGCCCTTTATTAACTTGTCATTGAACTAAAGAATCCTCACAGTAGAAGCTTTAATGACTTACCAGTTGACCAAAAAAATCTTCACAGTAGACTCTTGACTGACTTGCAAGTTGGCCAAAAGAATTATGCAGATCATTTAGTAATGTAAGAATTGAACAAATGTATCTTCACAGTAGACACTTTACTTACCAGTTGAACAACTGTATCCTCACAGTAGACGCTTTACTTACTTACCAATTGAACAAATGTATCCTCACAGTAGATGCTTTACTTAGTTACCAGTTGAACAAATGTATCCTCACAGTAGACGCTTTACGTAGTTACCAGTTGAACAAATGTATATTCACAGTAGACGCTTTACTTACCAGATGAACAAATGTATCTTCACAGTAGATGCTTTACTTACTTACCAATTGAACAAATGTATCCTCACAGTAAATGCTTTACTTACTTACTAGTTGAACAAATGTATCCTCACAGTAGATGCTTTACTTACTTACTAATTGAACAAATGTATCTTCACAATAGATGCTTTACTTGCTTACTTACCAGTTGAACAAATGTATCCTCACAGTAGATGCTTTACTTGCTTACCAGTTGAACAAATGTATCCTCACAGTAGATGCTTTACTTACTTACCAGTTGAACAAATGTATCCTCACAGTAGATGCTTTACTTACTTACCAGTTGAACAAATGTATCCTCACAGTAGATGCTTTACTTACTTACCAGTTGAACGTGAGGATACATTTAAGTAAAGCATCTACTACTTACCAATTGAACAAATGTATCCTCACAGTAGATGCTTTACTTATTTACCAATTGAACAAATGTATCCTCACAGTAGATGCTTTACTTATTTACCAGTTGAACAAATGTATTCTCACAGTAGATGCTTTACTCACTCACCAGTTGAACAAATGTATTCTCACAGTAGATGCTTTACTCACTCACCAGTTGAACAAATGTATCCTCACAGTAGATGCTTTACTCACTCACCAGTTGAACAAATGTATCCTCACAGTAGATGCTTTACTTACTTACCAGTTGAACAAATGTATCCTCACAGTAGACTGCTTTACTTACTTACCAATTGAACAAATGTATCCTCACAGTAGATGCTTTACTTACTTACCAATTGAACAAATGTATCCTCACAGTAGATGCTTTACTTACTTACCAATTGAACAAATGTATCCTCACAGTAGATGCTTTACTTACTTACCAATTGAACAAATGTATCCTCACAGTAGACGCTTTACTTACTTACCAATTGAACAAATGTATCCTCACAGTAGACGCTTTACTCACCAGTTGAACAAAAGAATCCAAGATGGCAATTATGACTGAATAAGGAATCTTACAAAGGTTTTTATCTATGGTTTTTATAAGTAAAGTTTCAAGTTTCCTAATGGTAATAAGATTATAGAATGTTAAATTACAATTAAGTCTCCTAGTATTATTTTTAATTGTATGTAATGTTTAACCTAATCAAACAGCACTGTGACTACATTTGTATAAAACTAACTGAACAAGCTACAGTTTTTGTTGTTTTTATATGCATTCATTCTTAGGTAAACATCATTTTATAAAAGAAGTGATGACATGTTGCACTAAGACATTTTTTAGATAATAATATTTAGCTTGCATATGAACACAAGAATGTTACTGTATTTTTTCTATATCTTTGGTATCCTAAACTTAACCTGCCTATTTTGTGCAAGTTTTATCATTGAATATTAAACATATACTTTGGTTTGAATAATTGAACTCAACCGTCCACATCACACGAGATTGCACATATGTATACAACCAGTTTATTGTCTCATTTTGCTGTGTTCTGATTTATTATTTTAGGATAATTCAAGTATCATTCATTTGATGTCATATTGTTAAACTCATAAGTTAACATAATCGTTATTGGGGCACAATAGTTATCTTCTGATTTGAGTAAGTTATTTTCAACTTGCTAGTGATTACTAATAAATTAACATAATATAACATGATGTTTTGGGAAAACATGGGACCTATTGGTCCATCTCGGCTGTTCCATTATCTAAATTAAAATATTAAAACAAAAAATCTTAAAGCTAGCCCTTATCATTCATATACTTATCAAAGTTTTTCTTAAACACACTTAAATTTACTGTCTCTACAACATCTGAAGGCAACCCATTCTAAAGGCCAACCACCATTCAAAAAAAATGAAACAGTCTTAGCTGAAGATGACTCCTACCCTGCCAAAATTTACATTTGTGTCCCAAAGTCCTTCTATTCTCACTGTTAAGTTATGGGAAAAAAAGATGATGCATCAACACTATCAATT
>NW_013666888.1:64221-68586 GCF_000517525.1 Limulus polyphemus | reverse complement strand
CCACTCTCTCAATCATTTATGTATTAGAAGTTAACAATGAGTCTAAAATAGCATTGTTTCTAGTTGGTTCCTTGACTATTTGGGGAAGAAAGCCATCCTGAACAGTTTACAAAAACCTTTCTCCCTCATGGTTTGACTCTAGCATTTCCCAATCTATATGCCTGAAATTAAAATCGCCCATAATTATGACTTCATTAACAGCTGAAATCTTAATCTCATTGTAAAGTTTCTCAATAATTTCATCAGTATCACTTGGTGATCTGTAACAAATTCCCACTAAAAGCCTTTTCCCTATATATTCACTAATAGAAACCCAAATGGACTCAATCTCTTTGCTATTATCTTTGATATTCTCAACTTCAACAAAATGTAACTCACATTTTACATATAAAGCCACTCTTCCTCCCTTCCTTAATACTCTATCCCTACTAAATAGCCTGTAACCTTATATTTCAAAGAAATTTCTGTCATCAAAATCATGTACATTTAACCATGTTTCTGTCATTCCCATGATATCAAAATCCACCATTCCTATCAGTGCTCTAAAGTCATCTATTTTATTTCTTATACTTCTAGCATTACAATAGTAACAATTAAGCCTATTCTTATAACTACTTCTGTACTTATTTTATATGCTTTTCTCTGCCTCTTATTCTTTTTGCATTTAGTTTTTCCTTGCCCTCACCACTGTCAAATCCTAGTTTAAAACTTCCCTTACAGCTGAGTTAATAGCCTTAGCAAACAAGCCAACCCCTATCCTATTTAAATGTAAACTATCTATTCCAAAAAACTCCCTTCTTCCACTGAACTGATACCACAAGTTCAACCAGCCAATCTGCTCATCCTTACATACTAACCAAAGCTTAGCATTTAGCCCTAGTGACCTACTTATAACTTTATTCCCACAGTTAATTCTGGGCAGTATCCCTGACAGAATTAAGTTATGACCTTCTACTTTAAATGCCTTTATCAACCCCCTGTACTTATTAATTAGCTTCTCTGACCTCCCTTTCCCTACATCATTAACCTCCATATGCACCATAAAAACTGCATCTCTGCTAGCCTCCTTTATTATATCTCCTGCTCTGTCAGTTATATCCTCCACCTGTGCCCCTGAGCAGCGTAATCTATTTCTTTTCTCCCTATTTAACCCACAGACTATTCTATCCACATGCCTTGTCAAGGAATCACCTATAACTATAACCACCTTATCATCCACATCCTTCTCTGAACCTTTTGTTTTCCTTCCTTCCTTCCAATAGTTCCACATCTGCAGAAGCCAAGGGCTGAAATTTGTTGCTCAACAGAATAGGATCATTATAACTAAATTCACCACTTTTAGCCCTAACAGTACTCTTTCTAACGTCCTTAAAGTCAATGTTAGCTGATGTATCCCCTGCATGTAAAAGCTTAAGTTCTTCCTGCAATCCTGCTGCCATTTCCCACAATCTACACTTCTCTTTATCTATTGCCTTTACTTTAATCATGATTGCCTCTAATTTTTCTTCCAACCTAAAAACTCTACATAAAAATTGCACATCTTCGTTATCAGCTTCCTTAAAAGTACATTCCGGTCTCGAGTTCCCAAATAAAACTCGCTTGTTGCACCCATTACACCTAACAAACTGTAAATGCTTAACTCCTACACTAGTCTTAACTATTGTGTTTATACTGTAGCCTGAAAATAAATACTCAATACCAAATATCAGTAGCCTATTGTTAACACTATTACTGTTAAGCCTAACGTTTAAGAACCAATTATATCATTAAAACTAACTTTAAACTAGTTTAGAACTACATCTTATTTTCAGTAGGTCACGTTGTATCAACATGTTTTCTGTACATGTTAATGTTTTAGTTCTTCTTTGAAAATGAAGAATTCTTTGTATTTATGAACTGCAGTTTTATATTTGTCCTCACTGTTTCCATGTTCAATTTAACGAAGTTCGCATAAGTAGCTAGTTTTTTTTAAACAAGCGATTGATAAATGTTTCATAATAAAAACAGTGCTTTATATATTAACTTAAAATTAATATAAAATTTGTAACAAAAAAAATTAGGGTTGCAGATGATTTGTTATTTTGTAAGACACTGCTTAAATTTAGACTAGTAAAGGTTAAAGTGATTACTTGGCAAACCATTTCATTTGCTTACCATTCTAAAATTGTTTTAATTCACTTTAAATTATTTGTTCAACATAAAGTGGGATTTGGAAAACATCTTGTTTAAATAGATTTATGCATGCAGATGATGTTACTTATAACTTAGTTTGTTTAATATGTTTTGTAATCTTTAAAAAATTAGTTTATTCTAGAAAAATAAAACTTTAATTAATTGACCTTCTTTGTGTTTTTTTGTAACTTCTTACTTCTCAATATGTAAAACATATTTTAAGATTATACAGTTCCTGGTAAAGTATATGAAACTTTTAACTATATGACTGAAAATAGTTAAATTTGGCAAAAGCACTGAATAGGCTGGATACCAAATGCTAGCTGAATATCTGTTACAACTCTAATTTGGAGTAGTTTTATTCCTTGTTTTCAGTTTTTGTTTTTTAACTCAAGATGGGATATTTAATTTTTCAGAACTCATCTTCTAAATGAATTACAACAAGAAATGTATGAAGATAAAGGTCCATAAGGGAATACTTCCATGCTCTTCCAGGAAGCAGTGGTATTATCAGAATAAGCAGTAAATATAAATGTGTAAGGTTATAAATGTGCAAAGTAACATTTTGAATTATCTTTAATTGATATTAGCTGTCAGATCACCTCTATAAATCATTTAAAAAAAGGTTTTTAGTAGATCACGTTTTTGAATTCAAACTGTAATGTTATAGTTATGTGAACTTTCAAGCTTTACATACTTGTAACATCTAAAGATAAACAATAAAAAAAAAATGCCTATGGCAGTAAAGGAGTTATGTTAAAAATACTATCTCATGGTAGCATATATTTTAATGTTGGAAGAAAATAAGAAAAAACAAAGTTGTCAAAAGTGGATACTTTTGATGGCAAGTACCATTGTGACAAAACCGTATTTCAACTTGTACTGTCAAATATTGATGTAGAAATACTGATTATTTCTTTATATGAAAAACAGTTTGCATTAGAGGACTTTGATGACACTCGTACCAATATATATAATGGTTAGTTTAATGATTATTTTGATGGATGTAAGACATGTTGATTTTCAATCTGAAATGTTTTTTTTTTAAAAAACATCAGAAATTTTACTTTTATTTTTAACAGAATCATTTTATATGTGTGTTGAGAGAATTGTACATTATTTGAATAAGTACTAGTTCCACTTATAATGATTTAACAAAATTAAATGACCAGTTTTGTGTTAGACCTATTCCCAGTCTTCTCTCGTTTTACTTACTTCCATACCACTAAATGGCTTTGATGGTTGCTGCTATCAGTACTTATAGATGACCATTTCCTAAAGTTTTAAGATTTTATTAGGCAGAAGTTCATTCACTATTTACTTTTATACAAGTATGCCAAAACATTCATCCTGAGCCAGTTTCTAACCAAGGCACATTGTCTGTTAAGAGTAAACTGTATAATGATTTGAGCTTTAATAGAAACATTTGTCTAGTTTACTTAAATGTAGTAGATCCTTTTGTAATACGTATTGAATAAAAGTATTAGAGTAAAAAAAAAAGTTATTGGTTTAAAGCTTCCTTTCTTCCCCCTTCAGTGTACACTAGCATTTCTTAGTGATAAAATAAAGCATGGCTAAGTTGTTCTAAACTTGATCTGCTTGTTTTATTGCAAGTGTAATAACTGTAATTAAAAATATCCTTTTTCTTCTTTTTGTTACTTAATACATAAGTTAAAAGTTTGTAGTTATAATCTAGAAATTAAAAAAAAATTCCTTTTATTTTTAAGCAAACCAACTAAGTGGTTTAAGCCAAGCTTCAAATTTATTCTTAAAAATGAAGGCATATTTTATGTTGATTCTGTTACGTTTGCCAGAGAGTTTGATTTACAAAATTTATAATGAAAGTGTTTGCAATCAGTGACGTGGCAAGGGGGTCAGTTGCCCCCAGGCGCAGGTGTGAAGGGGCGCAAAATTTCCTCTGGCCTATAATGCCTATTAATTAACAGTTAAGGCCCTCCCCTAAGATATAGCACAACTGCCCTATGTTAAGTAAATACGACACAGTGTTACGTTATTTGTGTGTATTACGCTTGCAGTTTTAACATTTAAATGCCACCCACTGAAATACAGTGAGATCGAATTGACGTACAGAAATAAATTACACTATTCCATCATTCATCTGTAGATCAAATACAAGTCCTAGAGTACAAGTAAGTGTATGTTCAACAAAAAAAAAAAATATGAGATTGATGT
>NW_013666888.1:54867-63244 GCF_000517525.1 Limulus polyphemus | reverse complement strand
TGTTTGTACAAGATCTAGTTAAGTATATATACAGTTTTGTAAACTAATAAAATTTGTTATATGTAAACTTAAGTACAAATTTTATCAATCTGTTTTATAATCCATGTACACCACAAGTGACTGGCTTATCATATAAAACATAAGTTTCAAAACTAGGGATATAACAGAAATTTATTCTGCATGCTTGAAAGATTACTTTAGCTATGTGACTTTGAACAATACTGGATGACATAAATATCAAAATGGTTTACAAATTATGTAAGTACACCTAGTAGACAATACTTAATTAGTTTCAGGTTTACAGTTGTGATATCGTGAGATGTTATATTGTGACTTTATTTTAGGCCCGTGTAAGGCGGTAATTAATTCTTTGTTATTGTCATTAAGTGGGTAATGAGTCACAAAACAAACAATCAAAACATTTCAGAGGTGGGGGCACCAAAAGTGTCTTTGCCCTAGGGTGTTGAGAACCCTTGCTACGCCACTGGTTGCAATCGAACATTATTCACTTATCTTTGTAAGATATTAGAAAATTTAACATCACCAAAAACCTTTAGATTTCAAAAGACAACTGTTATTAATAAGGATAATTAATTTTGTACATAATTTCTAGAAAAGAAAAAAAAAAGTCCCTTTTGTAAATGTTAGGCTTAACTAAGTTCAGATTAATTACTCAGTTGCACTTAGAATAGTTAACTTTGTCAAACCTTTTCTACAAAAAGTTTTAAAAAATATTTTGTGATAAAGGGAACAGTGAAATCATTCTGTTATGCAAATATATCTGTAACTGTGATCATGCTTTTGGCTGAGTTAGGAAGAAAGTTATATTTGTTCATTTTGGTATCTTGCCCCTTGATGCTTTTTCTAATTTGTTGGTTATGGATATAGCAATGTCTAGGCTTCTTGCTGATTTCCATTATGAGTTTTACTTTAAACTTATTGAAATATTTCTTCAAAATATTCCCTTTTCTGTATTCAAATGCAACATTTCCTATATAGAATCTCACAGTTTGGTCTTCACAAGGTTTTCCGATTAACAAAATGGTCAGACGTCGGGAAGTTGAAGCCGATAACATACATCAAGCTGGTCCTTCACTTTCACAGACAACAGTCATAATCCAAGTATGTATACAGCTCATATCTAAAGTATGTATATTACTAAGATGTTGATAGGCACGATTAGAGTAAATGAATCTATGAGACCTTTTATTTCCTTTTTATTAGCTATATTTTTGTGCACCAACAAACCCAACTGTGAGGAGCACATATACACAATTCAATTTTATTACTCATCAGGATCTTTTACCACTCTATCCTCAAATTAAAATTATTTTAGGCAGGATTTGCATAAATTAATCTATGAAATATTTGCTTCTTATCATAATTTTGTAAAAAAATTATTTTTATTTTGTTTAAAAGATGAATCTAGTGGTATATTTGGTCATAATTCTTATTTTTCCATTTTTACAGTTAATGTATTTAAACCCATTTATTTCCATAAAGAATGTATGTATGAAAGGGTTTTTACCTTTGTAGTGAATTAGTCTATTTCTTGAACTTATTAATTTGTTTAGCTTGTCCTTTCTAAAACTAATGTCAAAATATATATAGAATGGCACTTTGTTTTTTTTATTCAGTGATATTTCAACACTCCCAAAATGTCATAATTAGCCTTATTTTTTCTCTCTTCAAATAATATCTATGGTGTTTTTTTCTTCTTCTTCTGGAAGTGAGAATAAATTGGGAATGTCAAATTTTTACAACATATTTTTCTCAAAATGCTTAATGCAAAATTAATTCTTTCTTGAGAAGGTTCCAGAAGATTGCAATGACAATACTTTTGTAACTAATAATGAACAACCATGCACCACGCCTGCTCAAGGGCAGCAGGTAGGATATTTTATTTAATTTTCTCATCAGCTAGTGCTAATTTAAAAAAATATATATATATTTTTTAATATGAAGCTTTTTATGTTGTTATTATTGCATATATTTCAGAGAAAAGTGTAAGCGTAAAAATGTATAAAATCTATAAACTTAATATGGTCTTTTAAATAGATCAAATCATGCTTCAAAATAAAGGTATTTCTGTCACTGCTTAGGTTGGAAATATTTCAGAGTATGTCTCCTTAATGATAACCACAGTAAAAAATATGGTTCAGTTTTGTTTACACCAGCTATTATTTGTAGCCAATCAACTCAAAACTACTGAAGAAAAGAAATTTTGCGACCAATGGGTGATTAATGGAATTGATTAATTGCCATGCTAATTAATCAGTTCAATTATTTGATTATTCTCACATGAGACTTGGATAGTTGGAATAATCAATACTAATAATAACTGGAAATGTTAATGTTGATTAATTGATTATTTTTGAGTCATGAAATTAATAGATTAAGCTGTGAATAATCTGGAATTATTTGAATATAATAATAATAATAATAAGAAGAAGAAATCATAATGGCAATATTTTGATTACTTGGATAGTTGAAACAGTCATGATCGGAGACACTAATTTCAGTTATTTGATTATTTTCGTGAGATTAGTCAGTTTAATCATAGTTTTGATTAATCAATTATTTTATGCTATACTAACCAATGCTTGTAGGTAAAGAATTATACCGAGCTCTAGTTCTAATGAGAATTATATTGGCCAAATGTTCTTTTCTTTTGTATTTTAAGAAGTTGAGCTGGTTCATAGCTACATTTATATTTGAATTGTATAATTTCAGAAAGTATCTTCCTTATTAAGTGTATAAATAATGAACCAAAAAAAAAAAAAGTGGGACAAAGATGGAATAGAAAATAACTTTAGTAACTAGCTAGTAATGGTAACTGGAGAAAAGTTTGCTTACAGCCTTCCCTTTACATGTTTTGTGTTTTAATATATAACTGACAAAAGCTAGGAATTGAAATGGCTCTTTAAAAGTTTTGTTTCATAACTGAATCTAGTTTTTGTTTAGATATTTTGGGAATTAAAGAAGCCTAACTGGGTCAAAGTGGTTTTTGCAAAGTTACCTTTTTTTTTTCTTGATAGACTACAAATAGCTGTTGTAAACAAAACTAATAACTATGTTTTTACTAAGATAAATTAAGAATAATTAATTAATTACCTAACTTCCAGAACATGTTAACTGGAAGTTTAATATTAAATGATGTCTTCGTAATTAAAGTTACAATTATCCTATACATATGCAAAAAAAAAAGGGGGGGGGGTATGGTAAAATTCATATATCTTGAAAATATATGTTATACAATCAATTATCCTCAGTTTTAAAACGGACATACAAAATACCTCTGAAATTGTTTCAATAATATGTAATACTTCTTCCTAGGTTTTAATTGTCATTTTCAAAATTGTTTGTTGGCTTATCAGTGATACAATAGAACAATGAAAAATAATTACCTAGTTTCTGAATATTAGTATGATTAAATTAATTAGTAGTGTAATGTTAAATGAAGCCTGGGGTTCATATGGAACCCTTTAATGGTTGAAGTTTAAGAAATAATATTCACTTTACATAGCTTATAAATAAAATGTATGATATAAGAAAAGGAACTTGATAATACTAGTTCAGAGTCAATGGGCTTATGTTAATGTTTTAAGTTTCTGAATATTCTTATAAATTTATTTGGAAATTACTAGGAGAAAGAATATCAGCTTGTAGTGTTTATTTACTTCATGTTGATCTCTAGGTTGCCTTTCATTATCTGTTTTTGAAACCAATGAAAATATTAATTTATAACAGCAAATAGGTTTTTTAGTCCTAACTAATTTGTTAATTGTAAATAGCTATTGATAAATTTTGCATTTGAAGTTGATTTGATCAAAAATATTTTAGAGCATGGCAATCAAGTTAAAAGTGGTTCATCTCGCTGTTGTAAAAAAAAGAAAAAGAAAAAAGTGAAATATTAAGTTGTATGAAAGTACAAAGACACATGGAAGCCCTTTATTTATATATATATTTTTATTTTATTTGTAACAGTATGAAGATAACAGAAGCATAAAACGTAGATTTACCTCCAAATATCACACTGAACGTAATAACTCTGTAGAAGGTACTGTCGTGGACTTAAATGAATCGGGATCAATGTCATTGGAAGATTCGAGCAACAATTCGTCTTCCATTTACCAAGGAGACTGGCCTATTGATAGAGGTTTGCTCAGCCACTAACTTTTGGCTGTGTTTAAGATTTTTAAAACTTAAACTGTTTGTAGGTTTTTCTAATCTTGTTCTGTCTTTTTTTTATTTATTTAGTGAAAAAGATATTGATGAATTTTTAGAGATTACAGTACAATTAGACATTTCAGTTTAGCTTCCAGTAGATGAAATATATACAGGATGTGTGTCAAAAATTCTGATATTCCCTATTGTTGTGAAGCAGGTATTGAATATCAAAAACCTGCTGATATAGAATGTTTAGGCATATTGGGGGCCATTTGTCATCTGACATGATATAAAGGTCAAATCAAGGTCACATAAATGCTGTCATCCTCTGGTGGGACAGTGGGAAGTCTTTGGATTTACAATGCTAAAATCAGGGGTTCGATTCTTCTTGGTGGACACAGCAGATAGTCCGATGTGGCTTTGCTATAACAAAACACTTACCAAATGCTGTCTCTGGTGTGCATACATTTCATAATCTTATAACTCATCCTGTGTTAAAGTGAAGTATTTTTGATTTAAAAAAAATCATTCAAATTTATGTGAAACCCACAAGGAAAATTATGTTTCTGGGATAATATCATTGTGCCCTACAACGCTTGTATTGACACATTTTATCCTAGGATGATAATTTTGGAAATAGTATTTGGATGACCTTCATTTGACCTTTATATCTTAGCATCATCTCAACTAATAAATGGCCCCAAATAAGCCTAAACACCCTATGTCAGTAGATAGCCAGTACCTCGCACTTACTTCACAAAAATAGGGAAAAATTAGGACTTTTATATGTATATGATTTTATCCTCCCTTCTTTTAATGTTTTGGTAAAGTAACAGATAGCAAACAAATTTTGCAGCTCTTTTGGTTTTGTTAAAATGTTTGAAAGTGACTTTTGTAATATAAAAACTTGTAAAATATTGCAAAATACTTTGAATAAGCAGGTAGTAAGGGCTGAACTTACCTTACGTATTCATTTCTTTTTTTTAATTATGTAGAAAAGATGAAAAAATACTTGGTTTTATAGAAAGAACAATCCAATAGTGGCATTTTTGTATTTACTTTTTTCCTGTTTTGACATTTATTGATATAACCAATACATTAAATGTGTAACACCTATAGTGATGATGGGAAATTGTGATTACTGAAGTTATTTCTGCATATTTATTTATTTTTTTTATAAGGCTTACATAAGATAAAAACTTCTTTGTTAAAAAAAAACAAATTTTTTTTAACAAGAATTTCTTATTGAATTTTATGGTTCTTCATAATATGCAACATATTTAAGATAAAAATTTTAGTTTTAGCCATGTTTTGTTGACAGCATGAGTTAAAACTCGTCAAGCAAAGGCTTCTAATGTTTCAGAAGTAAGTACCTGTTTGAAATGTATTTTAATTCTTAAACTATAAAACTTTAAGATAGATTTCTTACTTTCTAGTGATGTGGAACAGTGGGCCAAGTAATGTAGGTGAAAGTAGCTCTCTTGGTCCTGATTTGAATCGGGAAACTTCCAGTATTATGAGCTTCAGTTCTACAGCTTCCAATACCCCACTTACAGCAAGATATTTGCCACCTCAGCAACAGGAAGCTAAGGTAGAAGACTTTTTCTCATGTTGGTGGTTTTTTAACTCTTTTTAGAACATCTATGAATATATAATCTTAATAGTGTATACTTTTATATTTTAATTTACCAATAACCATTATAAACAGTAGCAAAAATAGCCCTGATCTTACTGTGGGGAGTTTTTATAAAGCAGAGTTGGACTCTTTTTCGACAACATGAAAATTAAAAAAACTAATAGAGCCAACAACTATATGGCAAAAATATTATCTGGAAGAGTATAATCACGTGTTTATCACTTCTTAGTTGCAAAAGTTTGGAAATCTAAGAAAAACAAAAATGACCTTTTAAGATGTTTGGGTGATCGTCCTGTCTTACCTCCTCCATCCCCTTGACTATAGTTTTGTGTAAAGGAATTAAAATTTTGTTTTTCTTGTTTTAGAACAAATATCTTGTATCTAAGGGTATAAGTAAGAGTGTATGAAACAAATAGCTAGTTTTTACATTACTTATAAGCATGTTGTATTCCTTTCTTCCTTTAATGTTAGTTTCATTAACAGTATTAGTTAACATGTTTAATAAATATATTTATATAATATTATATATATGTGTGTGTATGTGTATTTTTTATGAGCATTATTTTGCATTTTTGGCTTATTATATGGATTTAGAACTAATTTAGATCTCCCTCATGAGGTGTTATTAGGATTACAAACGAAAATATTGGTAACAACGAAGGAACGAAACTGATGAGTCAGTTTATCCTAATTATTATGAATTTTGGTTTTATAACAAAGCATACATCTTGTTATAATGGCATATTGAGTTAATTACATTATTTTTTGGGGGGGGTTATCTTTTTGTTTTAATCCAAATAGGTAGCTTGATTTGATCATAGGTTATTTTTAATAGAAAAAAATATTAAAGATTAACCCAAAGCTCTTTTTTTAAGTATATTTTTAATTTTATCATAATCAGATGTTTTTAAAATGATCTAAACACACACACACACACACACACACACACACTTTCTAAACATTTGTCAAATTTCCAAGATTAGCTAATTTCCTATTTGTAAGTAACTTTAGGTTTTGTTTTCAGTTTTATAATTTTTAACATGATATTTATCAACATTTTTAAGGTCTTATAAATGTTATCAGACAGGTTGTAGGCCTTTTTATTTTGGGGGGAACAATATCAGTTTAAAACCAACCTGATAGAACAGTGCAATGAGCTTTTATGTTTTACCTTCTTGAAATAAATGTTAGCTGACTGTGGATTAGTTAAATTATTAATTGTTTTTAAATAAAACAAAAATAAACATAACTATTTTACATGCTCTTTAAACAAAATGTTAAGCTCTTTCACCCACATTTCTACAATATACTTAGAATTATGATTTATGTTGGAAATGTTCTTTGAAGTGACATGGAATAATTGGCCAAATAACACAGATTGCGTTAGCTTTCTCAGAGCTGACTTTGAAATGGATACACATAGTTTGTGCACTTTTATTACCAGGCAAAAGAACTTTTCAAAACTAAACTACTATTTAAAAGTGGCAGCAGTGCAGAACAACAAATAGTAAGCAACATTGTAAATTCTCTGAAATTCTCTCTACAGATAGCAATGTGGTGATCTCAGTTAACCTACATTTGTAAGTTAATGGAATTTTGGGAAAGCTTTCTTTAGATATGTTATGTGACTAACTAATCATATCCACTTAAGATCCAGCCAATTCTGAATGGCTTGGACTTGGAGGTTTGCTTTGTGTACGTTTTATGTTGATTTTACCAAACTTTTATATTCTTTCAATGATAAGGATGTATATTCCTTCATATGAAATGTGTGGAATACCTTAATATTTTTCATTGGTATTTTTTCTGTTTCTGTATTTTCAGTTTATGTGTAGTCATGTGCCTTTGTGTTTTGTTTTAGATAAAATACAGAAAAACCTTCATACTGTTAAAGATTCAGTTTATTTTTTAAGAAAAGATGTGCACATTCAACTTATCACATAAACACTTTAGTTTAAGCCTTTCCCCATTTTTATATAAAAATGAAATTTGCTTTGATATATGGACCAACTAAACTTGTTGACTTGGATCAGAAAACTTAATCAATCTGTTAGCTATAACTCTGATCATAATTTATGGTCTTACTGAGGAATTGCTAATATTATGAAAAACTTGTTAACTGTCTAGTTTATGATGATGACTCAAAATTTGTATTGTTTAGAAACTTGTTCTATTTTAATTTTCTTTTTTTTTAATCTGGGAAAAAAAATTCAAGAATTTGTACCAACCATGAGGTAAAGAAAGAAAGAAATGCCTTTGATATCTGTAGTTTTTCACTATAACTTAGATTGCTTCCATAACCAGATTTGTTTTTCTTGTAGACTTATTTATCACCAAAATAATACTTGTTAACAAATTCATCTTTACTACATCTTATTGAAAACTTAAAAATTAAATTACATGGTATATTTAAAATTTTTTAACCCTATAATTACTGAAAGGGTGTAGTGTAAGAGTGTCGGCGACAAGATACAAGTGTATGTAAGACAACATTGTAGTGTAAGAGTGTCGGCGACAAGATACAAGTGTGTGTAATACAACATTGTAGTGTAAGAGTGTCGGCGACAAGAT
>NW_013666888.1:47003-53908 GCF_000517525.1 Limulus polyphemus | reverse complement strand
CATTTTGGCAGCTGAATGATCACAGCTGATATTTCTGTTAAGGTGTGTGGTGCCATTTTGGCAGCTGAATGATCACAGCTGATATTTCTGTTAAGGTGTGTGGTGCCATTTTGGCAGCTGAATGATCACAGCCGATATTTCTGTTAAGGTGTGTGGTTAGAAATATCAGCTGTGATTATTCAGCTGCCAAAATGGCACCACACACCTTAACAGAAATATCAGCTGTGATCATTCAGCTGCCAAAATGGCCTATATAACTCAGCCAAAAATGATCAGATTTTGATGAAACTTGGTGGACTTATGTAGAATATTATTCCTAATTCTCCTGTCAAAAATGATTCGTGTCAATTGATAAAGACTGACGTACAGACTTTTTTTTAGTATTTAGTGGATCTGCCATTTGCAATATTTAAGGCATAAACATAATTACACATCATATTTGCAAGAAATGAAATTTTGACCTGCAGGATTGCAATTGCAATCCCACTTCTGGCAAAGAACTTGGATGATGGAGTCCTAGAAATTACTTGTTTGGGATGCTTTTGCACTGAATGATCAAGGATGGACTGCATGTGCTCTGTAGGATTCATATCCTGTGATGACCTGACCACAAGAGAGTGGTAATACATTAACCTTTAAGCCAGCCTTTTGTGACCTATGCTAAATAAGAAGGAAAAACCCATTGTGCAAGAAAACACTGCCTTGTCTAGTTAGCTGGTAACTGGCATAGACAGGTATAAGACATTACTTAAGAATTGTGATCTGTTGAGTAGGAATGACTATCCCTTTATATATCATCAGCTGTGATTATTCCACTGCCAAAATGGCACCACACACCTTAACAGAAATATCAGCTGTGATTATTCAGCTGCCAAAATGGGACCACACACCTTAACTATATATACATTATTTTTGTTTTTATTAAATGATGTTTGATGTCATAATTTGTCTTTCTTTTGTGCTAATTACCAGGAGAAAATTATATTTACTATTTTAGTTTGTTTACTTGTTTATTATGATACTTACAGTTTTAAAGATTGTTGCAGGCAGTGTAAAGAAGAATATTATTATTTTATTTTTTTCAAATGTGTGTTTGTCATCAAGATTGCTCAAAAACTGCTGAATGGAAAGTTGGTATATGTTTGGACTATGACCCAACTTAAAAGTGATTAGTTTTTGGAGGGTTACGGTCACGAAGATAAAAAAAACAAAAACAAATCACCTGTCTGTTAACACGACCAATTTTTCACACTACTTTTGTGTAATACAACATTGTAGTGTAAGAGCATCACTACTACCACCATCCTGTAAAAGTTTCAAGGACAGACAACACTATTCAATTAGTGTCCAGTATTTTTTCAGTTGTATGGACAGACACAAATCACCTTTCTTGTCAGGATTTTGCTTTTTATTACTCAGAATACACAGAATGAAGATACCATAAATCATGTAATTTATTATATTATTATTATTATTTCATCCAAAGGTATCAAAATTAATGAATGTTTAAATCTACTTTATATGTCTATGAACCTTAAGAGATGCATAATTCTTAGTTTATTTTGTATATTTCTTGATTCAGAAGGTTGTAGACCAAAATGTGTAAAGGCACACTTGTATGTAATCCATAAAACTATGGTAAATAGTTTGTTAATGTGACATATATGTGAAATACATAATTAGTAACTTCTGTTAAAAGGATGTCGCACGTGAGATATTCCAAGCATTTGCAAACCATTGTATTTACTGGTTCCCTGTTACTTACTCAATTTGTATTTCAAGTACTATTACAAAACTTGTCTATACAAATTGTTTGGTGATTGCTTGCTTTAACCTGTGTTTCTTGCAAATTTTTATTATTAGGTGGAGATGGTGCACAGTTTGGTATCGATGATGGGTGCTCATAACAAGGAGGATGTGAGTCGGAAGTTGTTACTCATGTCTAGTTCAAAAGAAAACTGTATTGTAATGAGACAAACAGGTACACCTGGACATTCTTGATTCATTCAATTTTATCTCTTTTTAAAACCAACCTTTTTTAGACAAGACGCTAACATTAAGTTAATTTCTTCAATGACTTTCTTCAAAAAGATTTCATTTCAAAATATTTAAGTTTAGCAGCATAACGCTTGTCCTTGTTATTTTTGTGAAGATATATTTTCTGTATATATAATTTATATCTATTAAATATCGTGTGATTTATAAATCTAAACCTCAGGTTTTATCCCTCATGCAGAACTAATATTTGATAATTCCTGCATATGTTAATGTCTCTTGTGTTTGAAACCCGGCATATTTTGTATGTTTCAGACAAACCCTCACTGCTGAGTTTATGTCTCTGAAAATGTTATGACGTGTTCAGGAACGTCGAGAGACAGCACGGGCCCCGGGGCAAACACCTTCCCTGGGCCCCCTTTCTCTCTCTCTCTCTTTTTTAACATTTTCAATAATTTATTAAAAAGAAGATCCTAAATTAGGATAGCAACGAGCTCATAAACCAGACAAAATCATAGCAGCAGCCATTTTTACCTCACAGTATAAGCGTAAAAAGGTTAATAAAGTGACAACAAATATTTATTAAATCTATAAAATAACAAATACATATTAATTATTACTCAAATTATTATTTCAGTCATTCTTAGTGTATCAAGTATCTATATGCAAAGGAAAGCCAAAAACTATGGTTTTTATTATTAAATGAAGATATAGCCTAAAGGTGCTTTGCGGGCTTTACGGCATAACCAGGTTTCATTCGTCTGTGCCCCTGGGCAGTTGCCCCCTTCCCTCCTGTTGGCAGGCCTGGACATGTCAAACTAGTTCTGGCACTTTCTTTTTTTAATTTCTAGGTATTTACTTGTTATTGATTTTGTAGAAAAGTTTCTTGGTTAATTTATCTTTGTTTGGCCATTTATTTATTTTGTTTTATAAGAAATAACAGTATTTTTGCATTGTAAATCTTTTGAATTAATAAAACAAAATTGCAGATGAAATACATTATTTTCTATTTTAAACTACAAAGCCTAAAAATAATTGCTCTCAAATGCATTCTTCATAAATGTATATTTGACAGCCCTTAGAAATTGATACGTAATTTATTACAAACAATTTGGTAGCCTACTTATATTATTCACTACATTTAAAAAGTCAATAATATATTTAAGCTAACTGCTTAAAAATCAGCTGTTGTCATAGTTTTAAAGTTAGTGCACCTTTTCTTTACTTTAAACGTTGGTAGGAATAATAACTGCAAACTTAAATATTTAGTGAGACACATAGTTAAGCCTTGTTATACCTGTTTAAAAGTATGATGCTAACATGCTTCAATAGCAATGAAAATACATATACTGTCTACAGAAAATGTAATTTTTTTTACTTAAACACTATGATGACTAAAGATATATTTTGGATACAGTCATGCAGAGCAGAGTGAATGCACTTTGCATTATTGTATATTGATTTAAACTTTGTGTTCTTTACAGGATGTCTACCTCTGTTAGTTCAACTATTACATGGCAGTGAGAAGAATACCAGCTCTGATGAACAAGACACTAATATAATCAGACAAAGGATACATAAAACTCGGAAACAAGCTACTCAGGTTTTGCACAACATTGTTCATTCTCACCCTGATGACAAAAGAGGTCGCCGAGAAGCAAGAGTCCTCCGTTTGCTAGAGCAAATCAGAGAGTACTGTGATAATCTAAGAGATGTTGAAGTAAACGTTGTCAACCATAGCACTTCTGGTATGCATTTTGTGTAGTAGGACTTAAATTTTTTTACTAAACTTTTATTTTGTCAATGTTAAAAACATACAATTATTATTATTATTTTTTAACTCTACCATTATGGACTGGGTGGATCCCACCCATCTTGTAACCACAAAAGTATCCATGAGAGTAATTATCCTATGATTTTGGATAATGTACATGTATCTTTAAAACATTTTGTAGTTGTTTATTGGTAAACATTATAAGGCTTTCGTACACAAAATATCAGGTTTTTAAATTAAGTATTAAGATTTTTTAATTAAAGATTTTCTCATGAATTTTGATTTTAAGATTAAAAATACTTTTATGCATCAGAACATTTTAAAATTTCACATGTGAAATCTTTATATTTTATCTGTTATTTTCACTACTGTATTTCTGTATGGGTTGGGTCGATTTGACCGACCTCATAACCACCATAAAAATTAGGAAATAAATATAAATTATGTTTTTTTTGTTCTAGAGTGATTACAAATTATAATATGAAAACACAAATGTTTAGTCTAAATAGCTTAAATTTCATAACATTATACATTTATATATATTTATTATTTTTATTATATTGACCTTTCAGCCGTGCCTGGCTAACATTAATGAGTTACCGTATCCAAGCATATAAAATTCACCTTTACAAAGTGACATGTGTTGGCTATGTTTTAGTAGACTATTATTTTGTAAAACACAGTCACATTTCAGTTATAATACATTATATATGTAAATACATTATTACTGTTTACAAATAAGTTCTTAAGCTTATTTTTCTCCAAACATAGAACAGTAAATAAAGAAGTATAGCAAACAGTTAATTCCTCTAGTTACAAACTTTGTACTTGTTGACTGCTTGCCATAGGTTGCTAAGCCTTATCAAATTTTGCACGTGGAGGATGTGAAACAAAATAACTTTTTTTAGGTTTATAAATACATTTTAAAATAATCATAAATTGCTGTATCAATAGTACAGAATTCTGTATTTGAGTCTAAAACAATAAGAAATTTTGAGCTCACTAAAGTCTTACCTTACCACTTGGAATCTAGCATCAAAAGAATGAGTTTGCTGCCCGAATACCTCAAAGAGGCTGAGAAAGCCACTAGGGGGACATTCTGAGCTTTTGATTGGTTATTGACATGTCATAGACAGAAGTAGGTTTATGTAAGCAAGTCTTTCCAAAAATGGACAGACGTGGGTGGGGACAATGTGTTTGATTCAGTAAATGTAGCAATATCTCAGCAAGTAGAAAAGATAGGAGGATCTTGTTTTATATTCTAGCTCATTAATATCAGCAAATTGAGTTCCTAATTCATAAGAAACTATAGACTTTTTATTTGGACATCACAAACATCTAATTTGAACCAATGCTGCATTCAACATACCCATGTGACACGCATAATTCGATATTTAGGTGTTTTTTTTAATATTTACTTTTAAATTAAGAAATTAACTAATGTTATGATACTAAAATTTGAATTATAATTTACAATGTGATACCAAACTTATTTACATACATTCGCAAAATAGTAATTCAATAAAATTGTGAATGTGAGTTTACAAACGTGATGACATGGCCTTTGACTAGTGACCATAGGAAGGCCTGTAGAGATAGGGTTAATTAATGCTTTGTATATGTGAATGTATCTTTAATGTTGGTTTTCATTAAATTTATTCCAACTTTTAGGAATGTTTTTGACCCCTGGGTTAAAGTGGCTGCACCCCTTCAAGTTCTCATGATCCGCAGTTGTCATGTAGACAACTTTCTCTTGCAAACTACTAATTTCTATTAATTACTCTGTATTTCCTATAGAGATAATGAAAGTTATTAGGTTAATCCAATTATATTTTATTTGTTTTGCTTGCAAGTTTAAATACCTCCTAAAATTGTTCTTGTTTTGTAGAGAATATAAACAAAATTTCCTGAGCACATGCACTGTTACAACTGGGCTTTTCAAGAGCAAGAAATTACTCAAGGTACAGTGTTTAAGATGTTGGTAAGGTGTGTGTGTATGTGTTTGCTGCAGAAGCAATGAGAAAAACTTTGTTACATTAATTGTACTTTATTCTTTAGAGGCTTCAAAGCAACATCCTGGACCAGCTATTGCTGCCCTGATGAAACTGTCTTTTGATGAAGAGCACAGATATGCTATGTGCCAGCTAGGTAATGTTGTGGTTAAGAAAGTAGTTTTGTTTTCTTCAAAACGTTTTGAGGTTGAATTGTCTAAAATGAAAAAATTAAAAAAAAAGCATCAATGTCTAATTAAGACAAAAAAAAATATTTTTTTTACTCTAATCTTACATAGTTGTTGTAATGAATAAAAACCCTACAACCTGAGTGCTCGGGTTATAGGGTTTTTATTCATTTCTATCAAGACTTCTTGAACCGACGTGTTTTTCTGATATCATGAACTTACATAGTTGTTGACACTTTATATTTAGCCTAGCATCTCTGGGCCTGTGTGTGTTTACAGTTTTATTTCTAAAACTGGTGAGGTTGTACTTGGTTTGATGGTAAAGATCGCTGACTGTAAGCTGGTGGATTAGTTTATGCTTGTGGTATGTTGCAGGTGAATATCACAGAACAAACTTAAAAAGGTCAAAGCCATAGAGGATAATGTAACTTATCCTTCAATTTAAGCCAATATGTTTAATATTTTAGGTGGTATACATTATAACCCTCCCTGTGGCTCAGTGGTCAGTCTGAAGGTTTGTAACACTAAAACTTGTGTTTCGATACTTATGGTGGGCACAGCACAAATAGCCCATGATCTAATTTTGTGCTTAAAAACAAGCAAACAAAACACACACACACTTGTATCTGTCGCCGACACTCTTACACTACAATGTTGTATTACACACACACACTTGTATCTTGTTACCGACACTCTTACACTACAATGTTGTATTATATACACTTGTATCTTGTTGCCGACACTCTTACACTACAATGTTGTATTATACACACACACTTGTATCTGTCGCTGACACTACAATGTCGTATTACATACACTTGTATCTTGTTACCGACACTCTTACACTACAATGTTGTATTACATACACTTGTATCTTGTTGCCGACACTCTTACACTACAATGTTGTATTACATACACTTGTATCTTGTTGCCGACACTCTTACACTACAATGTTGT
>NW_013666888.1:28775-46134 GCF_000517525.1 Limulus polyphemus | reverse complement strand
CACCACACACCTTAACAGAAATATCAGCTGTGATTATTCAGCTGCCAAAATGGCACCACACACCTTAACAGAAATATCAGCTGTGATCATTCAGCTGCCAAAATGGCATCACACACACACACCTTAACAGAAATATCATCAGATTTTGTTTGGCATGTAGACAGTTCATTCAAAACCCAGGTGCATCCACTTTCTGAGAATTATTCAAATTTGGACTTATCGGGAAAAATGTTCCAAAAGGTAGGAGATGTGATATTCACTGCTGTCAACGTGTAATACTGCCTGGAAGAAGGAGTGGCTTTCATCTATGTACTCAGCCAATGTAGCCTTTGCTGTGAAAAATGTGTTGGGGGCACATTTGTACCTGTACTGCAAAAGGGTAGTAGTCGTTTGATGTGAGTCACTCTTCACTCTTATCACTGCATGAAGAGTCATTTTGTTGGTTTTGAGCACCTGATTTCAACTGATCTGGCAATTTCTCACTTACTTTAACTCCCCTCTCATTATCCAACTATATGTTGTTTTTTTCATTATTTTCTGTGATTCGTTTGTTCTTGGCATGACTGCTTATATTCTGTGGTCTTTACTGAGCTATATCTTTATTTACATGTTGTAGTTACTTGCAGATGATGTCTTGGAGGTATCTGTCTACTTATTGTTAGGCTGTGTAGATTAAGCCAAGCTACCACTGAAACGTTTGTATACTGTAAAATTGTGTTAACTCTATCTGTATAGAGCTGTTCAATCAGGGTATGAATTTTTCATGTTGTGGTCAAATGGATATTTGTAGAGGCTTCAGGCACAGTATGGTATGCTGTATACAGAGGATGGGTGCATTATAGTAAAAATGATTTTGGAGCCTCGCAACATCCTTACAGTCCATATCGTCATGCCTGGTCATGCTTTATATGATGATTGTATGTCTTGTAAATAGATGTACAGTGTGGTATCCATTGGAAAAGGCTCTACTGTAAGGTTGTAATAACGAAAGCCTCCCCTGCTGCTTTCCGTAATCTATCCAGTGAAAGAAAACGATGGTTTACCGGTGCCTGATTCAACAATCCAATCACACAGAAATCAATAGGTGTTGTGTCTGTCAACTTGACCAGTATGTCTTCATATGGAATGGTATGAATACCCTTTTTTCATTCTCCATCTGTTTGTCGTATGCCATGGTTGAAAAAATATATTGTGGAAGCAACCTGTGAACATTTGACTTGTGTGTCTTTTCCATATGGTGATATTTCTTGCTTATGTTGCATAATTTCATGGGACCTGTGGACAGCGTTTGTCACTGACCTTTGTGTTAGTGCCTTCTAACCTGTTACATGATGCTGCACTTTTTTTAGCTTGGCTGTGGGACAACTTGTTGCAACTCTCTTTCTGGATGATCTTTGTTCCCCAAGTTGATCCAAATTTATTTATTTCCCAATGTCATTAAACACAAGGGATATCCCCATACTGGAAATTCTAAATCCCTGTTCTGTGATCTGAGTGTGTGAATATTTTGTGATAGAAAGGACTGTTACATACTCTTCCCAAAAGCGAAGCATCTGTAAAATGCCAAACAATGTCAAAATGTAGTTCTACCATGACTTTATACGTCAGTTGTGGTTGTCACGTTACCACATTACTTCTGTGTGTGTGTGTGTTTATATATAAATGTTGTACTTACTTGCTGGTAATTTCTGATTTCTTTTATTAGGAGGCCTTCATGCTATAGCAGAACTTATCCAAGTTGATCATGAAGTCCATGGTAATACAAGTGACCCCTATTGCGTGACTTTGAGACGTTATGCCGGCATGGCATTGACCAACCTCACTTTTGGTGATGGCACAAATAAAGCCCTTCTCTGTTCAAAAACAGCATTCATACATGCTTTAGTGGCTCAGCTACATTCACCATCTGAAGATCTTCGGCAGGTGAGTATACAGAATGTGTTCGTTCATAATTTTCTAAAAGGAAATTTCTCGCTATCTCTTAGCAGAGTATTTGTATTGTGTAAGGAATGTGAAAACGTTTTAACAAGAATTCACTGAATTTTTATTGGTTTGGATATTCATCTATATTGCTTCATTTTTTTTTTTAAGTAAATGTAACCACTTATCACATGTCCCAAATTTTTTTTCAATCTGTTTAATTAACTGTTGAGAATATATATATTTTCTTTCTTTGTTCTTTGTAAAGTGAAGTTTTTACTTTTAACAGGAGTTATATTATCAGCATGTTCATTTTGTGTATGTTATCTTACCAATAATGGTTCCTTTTGAACAGGTCACAGCTAGTGTCCTACGTAACCTTTCCTGGAGGGCTGATGCCATAAGTAAACAAACTTTGCGGGAGGCTGGGAGTGTTGGTACTCTTGTGAAAGCTGCCATTGAAGCAAACAAAGAATCTACCTTAAAGAGTATATTGTCTGCTCTCTGGAATCTCTCAGCCCATAGTAGTAGTAATAAAGCTGAAATCTGTTCAGTAGATGGTGCATTAGCTTTTTTGGTCAGTACTCTGACCTACAAAAGCCCTTCGAAGATATTAGCAATCATAGAGAATGGTGGTGGCATTCTTAGGAACATTTCTAGCCACATTGCTGTTCGAGAAGACTATCGCATAATCTTAAGAAAACACGATGCCATACAAATTCTTCTGCAGCATTTAAAATCTCCTAGTCTGACAGTGGTTAGTAATGCATGTGGTACCCTTTGGAACCTATCTGCTCGTTGTGCTGAAGATCAAAGAACACTTTGGGAAATGGGAGCTGTTGGAATGCTTCGGAACTTGATTCATTCTAAGCACAAAATGATATCAATGGGAAGTTCAGCAGCTCTTAAAAATCTTCTTTCGTTGAAATCCTCCGGGATTTCTCTGAATTCTTCGACATGTTCAGAATGCAGTCAGTTTAAATCCAAAACTGATAAGATGCCCTCATTACATGTTCGAAAAATGAAAGCTTTAGAATCTGAAATAGATCAAAGTTTATCAGAAACATATGACAACTTAGACAGCCCCAAAACAAGTCCAACATGCCCTTCTCAGTTTGTTGGTAAATTCCTTTTGAATTCTAGTAAACAGAATGCAAGTGGTACAAAGCATTTTATTCCTGTTCCACTACAAATGTATAACAGTGTTGCAGGACAACTTTCCACCAGCAGTCGTCCACTTCCTTGCTCCAAAAGTCATGACAGTCTTGGAAGTTCACAGTCAGAGTTTATTCAGAGAATGGATAATACAAAAATGTTTTCTTCTTCCAGAAAAGATGGGTCTTATCCAGGTTTCAGTGGAAAAAGTTCAGAAGTAGAGTGGTCAGAAGAAAACCTTTCAAGAACAGACTATAACAATATGAAACACCCTTTAGAATCTGAAGGGCAGTCGTTTAACCTCAGATCAGACATTGTTACATCATCAGGAGTGCAAGAGGAGACTCCAGTTTCACCATTAGAAAGTGGACCTCGATATGATGGAAGACGCACTTGCTGGGAAGACCATCTAGCTCTTGCAGAGAATGACTCTGGCACATCTTTGTCTTCTAGTCTGTTACCAAAATTTACAAAGTTAGTTAAAAAAAGGGAGTCACGTGATACTGAAAATGACAGTTCTTGTGATCATGTGATTGATTCCAGCCTAAAACACTCTGATGAAAGTATGGATACACCTACTACACCTCCACAACTTAATCAGTCCAAAAATCCAACGAAACATAAGGAACAACAAGTACTTGGGCCTTACCTAGTATGTCTTGACTCAGATACAGAAATAGCCGTTTTCAAACCAGTACGCAAACTGCAAGACTTCTCGGAGTTGAATCTGGACTACACGGACCAGTCAACAGGTTTCATTCGAAAGGATGGAGAAATTCTGGAGGAAACTGAGGAGTATGAAGAGGTGCTTCCAGTTTCACCGAAGTCTGGAATGTTTCGAGATAGGTGCAAACAGTCATCAATTACTGATTACTCACTTAAATCGTACTGTACTGAAGGCACGTCATTGAATTTTTCAACAGCTTCATCAGTTGCAGGCTTTCAAGATTTCTTTGATACTGAACCTATTGTTAATCCTGTAAGTGAAGCTGGTATTGAGATTGTCAATCATCAACTTGTTGATCAGGAGCTGAAGAAGACGGAAAAGAAGAATAACAATGAAGAGAAACCATGTGTCTGTCAGAATGAAAAAAAAGGTAACTGTAGTTTTCACATGGCATGCATTTCAAATATTGTTTTGCAACACCTAGAGCAATTAAAAAAAGAAATAAGGACCAATTTACAGAGGCATTTACCATAAGAAGCTAAAACTTTCATGTGTTGTACTTAGTTCAGACTAAAAAAAGGGTATCACATTAGTGTGAAAGTTAACTCTTGGAATAAAATATATATATATATAGCACATTTTTGATGAAGGCTGTGCCAGAAATAGTTGTATTGAGTATCTTTATCATCACTATGATTGTAACTTAATTTCAATGTTGCTGTGATGTTTTTCTATAATTTTCATGATCTATGTATGGTTTGGTATTGAGCTCTAATGAAAAATAATTTTATTCTGTAAAATAACATATTTGGACTTTATTCTGTAATTATAAGTTTTGAATCAATTTGGTGGTATATTCCTGTGTTTTGATTTTAAAACATTTTTATTAAGTATTTAGTTTTTTGTCCAAGAGCATGTTTTCAGATTTATAACTAGTTATCTTGAACACTCTAGTTTTTTACCAAAATTACTACAGTTTAGGGAACAAATTTATGTTTGTCTATATTTATTGTAAAATAATGTTGTTACATTTTTTTTTTTTCCTCGTTTGTGAAAACTGTTGCAATTGGAGCAGAAGCAATTCCGATAGTGTTCTCAAGATCTAGTTCTTTGGGATCCATAAGTACTTTAAATCAACATTCCATTCAGAATGACCATAGCCCATTTGTTAGTGATGTTAGGTAAGAGGAACAAGAAGTAAAAAAAGACAACAACTACTTAATTATGTTATCAACATTAGTAATATATATTTATGAATATGTCTTAATTTCTGTAATATGTATTAAGAGTTACAAATTGCACCTTAAGGAAGAATATAATATGCAGCAAAAATGAATTATCACATAATCATCTGATTTCATTTTTTTGTTTTGCATTTGAATACAATGTTTTGCTCTCAGTTTTTGGTATTCAAAGATGATTAAACAATACTTGTGCTGTTTCAGTATATGTATGCTCAGTATATTTCAGTGACAGTATAGCCAGAAGTTGTGGTCTGGTTGTGTGTTTTTTCTTAGCCTAATCAATTTTAAAATGTATATTATTATGACAATACTTGGATAAATATCATAAATACTGCAATTTACTTGCTGTAATGTCTTTGTTCAGGTCTAAATTGAAAGTTAAACTAGTTTATCCTACTGTCAAACATCATTAAGTGCCAGAGTTAATGGTAAAACTTGCTACTGCATGTTACAGGGAAAGAAGATTCTTGAAGTGAAAGTTGTTATTTTATTATGTATTGATTTGAAACAGGCAGGCTTACTGTGTAACCATTCTATCTAGATAATTATGATTTTGTTTGAATAATATAAATTCTAGTAACTTAAGTTGCTTATTAAGAAAAGTATTAATTAAAATGTTTAAAAGCAACTAGAATTCTAAATCGTAAAAAAAAATCTGGTTTTGAAAAATTTTTACTTGTGTTATTGTTGATTTCTATCAACAGTTGTATAACTTATATTTCAGGCATACTGCTAGTAAAGTGGTTTCAAAATTCCCCAGTCAGACTATGCCATCTACTCATCCAGCTTCTCCTAAAGCAGCTCCATTCAACTTATTAGAAGCATTTTGTATTCCTTGCCCAGAAACAACTTCTTTTCCCACACGAACATCCTCTTCTGTTTGCAGTAATCCAAACATCTGCCAAGAGGATCATGAGGAGAAAGAACAAATAACCACAAAAAAAGAAGATAAAAACTTGGTTGTAGAAAGAACTCCAGCTGAGCTTTCCAGAGCCACATGTTTAAGTTCCTTAACAAGTGAAAACAGTCATCCAGTGTCAATGCGGGAACCAACAGAAAAACAAATCCTAGAAATGACTAAAGTTTCCTGTGAAACAGCAGACAGTGTGTTTAGAAATTTCATCACCAACCAACAGCACATCCGAGACCAAATCTTTACTTACCAAGATGTGTATTCTGCTGCGGAAAAGAAAGAAAAGAGTGATTATACAGACAAACGTGAGGATAATCTTGGATCTCGCAATAGTTCTGGAACGCCGAATAATGATAGCTCAAACTATCGAAATAATACCAGGCTTCACAGTCATATCAATAGTCTTGGCTCATCATCAACCCATCAAAAACTGAGTAATATTCCTATTAAATCTAATAATACAAGGCTTGGTCATCATGTAACAAATATACCAAAGCCTCTAGTTCCTTTTGGAGCAGCACAATCACTAGCAACATCTGGTGACAAAACTACTAACCTTCACTCTACTCAGCAGAGATTTAGTGAGGACTGTTTTAAAGTGTATAAAACTGAAAATATTTCCTTGAACCTTTCAGATCCCACCTTCTTAGCTGACTTAGGTGGAGTTTCTGCATTTGACAAGAAGAGCAAACATTTGCTCAGCCCCTCTAACTGTGATAATCAGTCGGATAGTAGTGCTTTTTGTGATGATAATGATATGGTTTTGTTCCAGTGTATTCAATCTCTAATGCCTAATCTTCAACCCCCTTTATCTTCAGAAGCTATTAGTTCTGTGGTTGTTGAGAGTTCCCCTGTAACAGTCAAATCAAAATTACCTCATATTTTAGTCAAAACTCTGAAATCTTCTTACACTACAACATCTCAAGCTTTAAACCCAGAAGTTGTACATCAAACTCCACGCTATGTTCCCCCAAAGTCAGTGAAACCAAAACACAGTCATTGTTGTCTCAACAGTAGGGTACATTCAGATATAAAAGAGGAAAAACACCATTATCCTCGTCGGCCCCATGCATCTAAAAGAAGTGCTGTTAAGCCAACTAAAAACTTAGTATCGTCTTCTAGACCTAGCATAAAATCGTCATTCCAAGACTCGCTTCAAGCTCGCGTGGTGGAAGGAACACCTGTAACATTCACTAGAAATGACTTTCTCAGCTCTCGTAGCACAGAAGAGCATGAAAGACACAGACTGAAAAGTTATTCTGCTCATCAAAATGACAAATATGGTCTGTTTGGCTGTAAGTGTTTTCAGATCATGGTTGTTCTATTTCACTTTCTCTTACCTGTACTTAAAGAAACTGACACAACTTTGAGATTATGTTCAAACAACATATACTCACTTTATATAGCTGACAAAGTTTTTCTTAAATTCATGTTTGCTGTAAGTACTTTAAAGGATGTGGCTAATCATATGTCTGAGTTAACCCATATTTTACATTGTTCATTTCTGTCAAAATCTGGACAATCAGCAATGAATTACAAAATTTAATAAAAGTTTCATCATAATTTTTTTAATGTATTTGATATAGGAATAATGGGTTCAATGATTCTATCGAAACATAACCAGAAATTATAAGTCTTTGTGGTTATTGATAGTGAATACTTTAGAAAAAAACAGTAGACTAAAAGTGATAACGATCCATCCACAAAGGAAACAAATACTAAGAAGTAATACAGAACTAGAATTTTAGCTAAATTTTCAAGTTTGAGTGTGTGAACATAATATTTACTGTTGCTTGTTTGCATACATGCAATAACAGTGGTAACATAATTTTAATATTTTTCTTTGAAGTTGCAAAATGAGATTTGTTTTTCTCGCATTATGTCATCCACTTTCTTCTTTAGTTTACATCATGAAGTATAGAAACTGCAAACAGTCACTTCCATGCTAATCTAAAATGCTTCACTCTTCATTATGTCTTACTTTGTTCCATTGTTGTTAAAATCCAGAGCTCTCACTCGTATGTAAGTGCACTTACAAATGAGAAATAGTATAGCTTGTGTAACATTTTGTTAACATACTAGTTTGGATTGACATATTTTATGTAAGAAATAGCCCTTAATTTTTCAATATGAAGCACTTAATTTTCAAATTAAAAACTGCTGTTAAAATGTTTACCAGCATGCTTATTATTATCATAATCCTATGTTATTCAAAGCAGTAATAAAAGTTAATGGGGAAAATTTAGCCAAATCTGTTTTATCTATGCCATTTTCTAAATTTTATGACAAAAATTTGGCTCATGAAAGTCTTCAGCATGTGATTTATTTTCTATTAGTGACAAAGGAGGCAGTTATTAAAGAGCCTTGTATACATTTCATATAATGTGTGTTTTATCATTATATTCTCTTTAAATTATAGTACTAAAAAATAAGAACCTTCTGACAGCTAACAAACTATACACATGTGGGTAAAAACCAGATCAATTTATTTTTAGCTGGTTCAAATTTCAAATTAGTATTTCTGATTGTCAGATGGTTGTATAATTCATTTGTGACCTCAGATAGAAATTGTTTTACGTTTAACAAATTTAAAAACTGTTTTTTACACTCACTGACTACTGTATGGAGAGAGAGAGAGCCCCTTATACTTTAAAGTAATTACAATAAGCTTAGAAAATTATACCAATCGGTTTTTGTATTTATTCTAAACACAAAATTAAGCATGTTGTAGAAATCACAAATGTAATTGAAATTTGCATTTTCTCTGTAATAGTTTTGTTTTGTTTTTTAAACTAAACTTTTCAATGTATGTACATTTTTTTCTTTATTTAAATATAATAATTCTTTTTTCTTAGGTACAACAAGGCCAGATGATAGTATGTCACGGTTTTCATACAAACCTGTGATTCCAGACAATTTAAATCAGAAGAATTCTACATCAAAGGACATTCCAACCTCTGGTAACCTAAAGCCTATGTTAGTCTCTAAGGAGAGACAAGGGACTATCTCACAATCTTTAACAAAAGAAGTATGTCCCTTATTATTCAAGAAGAACAGCAGTACTGAGGAAGTGCACCAGGAGAAAACATCATATTTTCATAATAAAGAAACCCCTACTTGTTTTTCAAGAAATGGTTCCATGAACTCTTTGAATGTTGAAGAAACCTTTTGTTCTGAACAATCCTTTTTGCACACCTGTCTTGCTTCAGGAATTCCTAAAGACAAGTCAGTTTTTACAGGCTATAACTCATCATCTGTTGTAAAAAGTCATGACCACAAGCCGTTAAAAGAATGTGGAGAAGGAAAACTTAAAAATTCGGAGCAAAATATAAAGGAAATACAGTTCAGTAAAGATGTTTATGAAGACTCAAAAATAGATGGAAATGGAAAAGACAACGAGCCTGCACAACAAAAAGAACAGATTCGTACTCCTCTTACTATTTCTAGTCGAGTATCTGAGGAAAGAGTAAAGCAGGAAAATGTTGTTTTTCATGAACAAGAAAAATTAAACGTATCAAATATGGAATGTTCTCTTACTAAGATAGAAGATTTAACAGCTCTTCAGTGTGAGGCTTTGAAGATCGTAGAGAAGGTGGAAGGTGAAGTACAGGATGACTTAACGCAAAGCACTATTAGTTGCATGTCAGATATTGATAATGCCAAACCTCCATCTATATTTATTGATTTAGGCTCTCTAAGTATGATGAGTAGTGGTATTTCTGATATTGTTTCCTACTCCTCAAAGAATGAAGATCTGATGAGAGAAGACTCCACAGTGACTAACAGAAGATCCAAGATGCAGAAAGACAAAGATATGCAGGAAAATGTTTGGCAAACATTGTGTACCAGTTCAGACACAAACAAAGTAAGTGCACATGAATCGGATCAAAACAAGACATCTCTACTTACAGATTCTATAGATAGCCTCAGTATGAAAGGAAGTACAATTTCCGAGATCTTGGAAAATGTGAATCCTCCTTCCTTCATGGATGACATATCACTTGTTGGAAGTTGTGAAAGTCTAAACAGTATTAGTTCTGATGTGTTAGAAAACAGATCCCAATTCACCAATGAAGTGCAGTGCACAAAAGATAATGACATTCTTGATCGTTTGAATGCTGCGGCATCTGTGGTTCAAATGTATTCTAGGGAATTGAACACCATCATGACAGGAAGCATGAAAAGCAGTTACAACTCTGAGATAATAGACCAAGTGAAACCTCCTTCATTTTACCAGGACATAGTGGAAGTGACAGCAGAAGATGTTACTGACTTTGGCTCTGACAGTGTAGTATCTGACACAGAACTTATTGATGATCTTCCACGAGATGATGTCGATACCCCTCTTCCTTCCACTGAGACACTGAAAGCTCCTCGTTTGCATTCTTTACAAGATGAGCAAGATGGTAGTACAGAAAATTTAACTTATGTTCTTGATGAATGTGAATCTACATCTGATAATAAAGGAACACTGATGGAAGATAGTCTTATGCAAAACATAAAATCGGATCTTTCCATATCCAAAGTTGAGGCAGAAGCTTTAAAGATCAATGCAACATTAGTACTTTGTACTTTGAATAAAATGCAAGAAGATCAAGCAGTTAATGATGAGGCTGAATCTCAAGATAACATGCTGGAGGATGAAACTATATCATTAGTTTCCAATGATTCAGAAGAAGGACAGGTGGAAGAACTGGGGGCTAATGAAGAAGGTACATTTTCTAAGAAACCAATTATTATTAAACCACTAAACAAAGAGATCATAAGGCAAATGAGAGCAAGGAAAGAAACTACATCAAGACAAAGTTTTTCAAAGGTTGGTAAAAGCATGCTTCCAATTAGGTCACCAAGAGCTGTTCATGGTGGTGGTAGTAATAAAAATGATGCAAACTGTTCTTTGATAGCAAGGGCCACAAGGTCGCTCTCTCCATTTGTGAGACCAACTAGAACCTTGGCTCTTAGTACTAACCAGAAAGGTGGATTTCAGAATAATCTTGAGTCATCTTCTTTACCACTAAAGACAAATTTACAACAAACATTATCAAAGTCCGAGAAACCTAAAAGTTTACTCTCCGGAGATTCTCATGAAATAAAAAATACTTCTCTTAAAGATAAGAAAAATATCTCCAAAACATCTGGAGAAAATGAACAAGATATTGAAATATCTAAACCAAAGCCCTTAGTTAAACAAGGTACTTTCACCAAAGATAAACCAACTCAAGATGCACCCCAAATATCACCCATGAAAACTGCAACTGTACAGCAGTTTACATCTACAGAATCTGAAGCTTCAGACAACACTAGAAGATTCCAATGTAAAAGCAAGAGTTCTCAGGAAATCAGCAAAACTAAAGATGAGGGTAACTCTAATTATTCTTGTCCTGGAAATCAAATTCAGTCAAGTGATCCTTCTAGGACAAGGAGTCTTGTTAAAAGTATTAAAAGACCTGTAAGCTTAAAAAGCTTTGTGAGTAGAAGTTCAAGTGCTAGCAGTAGATACAGTCATTCTATTGTGGGAACTTATTCTACAAGTAATGGGAGTCTTTCTTCGTCATCTTCCTCTGGAACACTTTCACTTCACACAGATAATCCTAGAAAAAGAAGAGAAGTAACAAGTAAGATTGCATCGTTATGGAAGAGACCTGATGCTGGTACAAAAGCAGCTGAGAAGAAGAAGAATTTATTTGGATCAAGAAACAATAGTTCATCTTTATCAGTACCAAAGTTTACAAGGAGCCCTTCTTTTCCTAACAGGTGTGTTTACAGAGTAATAGAGTATCATTATGAAGTCAACACTGAGAACATATATCATTAAGGAGATGCAGAAATAGTAATAATTTAAATCAGTAAATTGCTATCATTTTGTGTGACTACATTAAAATGTTACATACCAATACACTTTATACAGTTGATAGTATGATTGCCTCAAGGTGCATTAATTTGTAATCGGAAGCTCCACACTATCTACCAAGGTTCTTCAAAGGATTCATTGTATCTATACTTCATCATATACTAAATCATATAACATAATATTTTGGGACAACATGGGACCTATTGGTCCATCTAGGCTGTTCCATCCTCAAAACTAAATTAAAATGATTAGAAAAAATAAAATACAAAAAATGTTAAACCCAACCCTTTTTGCTTTTTTTAAACTCACTTAAGTTTACTGCCTTTACAATATGTGAGCAGCATCCTCTTCACAGCTAGCAACAACTTAGACCTTAATATCATCTGGAAATTTAAGTAATTTATTGACTATTCCTTCATCTATGTCATTGATGTAAATCAAAAAGAGCAAAGGTCTTAAGACTGAGCCCTGAGGTACACCACTTGTGAAATTAATCCAGTTTAACTGAACTACATTTGTAACAACCCTCTGCTTTCTTCCATCCAGCCACTCTTCTATCCAATTAGCTAACTTATACCCCTCACCTACAGAGCTAATTTTTTTACAAGCCTTTTATGTGGCACCTTGTCAAATGCCTTCAGAAAATCCAGATACACCAAATCTACACCCTTACCCTCATCAACATAAGCAGTAACCTTTTCAAAGAATGTTAAAAGTTTTGTAAGGTAAGATTTTCCCTTAGTGAAACCATGTTGACTATCCAATAAAATTCTAAACTTTGTTAAATGATTTTGCAAAGCATCTTTTAACAGACTTTGTGATTGATTTGAATGTTTTATGTTTTGAAACTTTTGCACAAAGTTATTATGACTGTTAAAATACAACATCACAAAATTATTGTATAAAAAGTTTAAATCAACTGAGAGTTCATTGAAATAAAGTTTATTTAACACTATAACTGAATGACATGATACCCAGGTAATCTTCAAGGATAACTGATCTTTCACTCTTTTCTAAAATATTTTTGTTCAAGTGTATCACAAAAAGTTAATGTTATAAGTTTATTAATGTGCATTAACTAATTAATAAAAAACTTCAGAAAAGATGCACAGCATATTGTTGAGGATACTAAATTTCTAAATATCTTAATCTATTATTAAGCTATATAAATATAATAGTACTGTCTGCTGTTTGTCCATGTAACTACTTCTATATAAATATAATAGTACTGTCTGCTGTATGTCCATGTAATTACTTCTATATAAATATAATAGTACTGTCTGCTGTATGTCCATGTAATTACTTCTATATAAATATAATAGTACTGTCTGTTGTGTGTCCATGTAATTACTTCTATATAAATATAATAGTACTGTCTGTTGTGTGTCCATGTAACTACTTCTATATAAATATAATAGTACTGTCTGCTGTGTGTCCATGTAACTACTTCTATATAAATATAATAGTACTGTCTGCTGTATGTCCATGTAACTACTTCTATATAAATATATAAGTACTGTCTGTTGTGTGTCCATGTAACTACTTCTATATAAATATATAAGTACTGTCTGTTGTGTGTCCATGTAACTACTTTGCAGGGTGTGGATGGATCTTCACCAAATTTGGTATGGAGGCTCATTAGGTCCATGCGGGGGTACATACAGATTTTCAGTTTTGTAATTTTTATGGGCAATTTTTTACCACTATCTCATCTCCTATGGATTGATTTTTTAACAAATTTGGCATTAAGGTTCACTGTGGCCATGGGGAGATACAGACAATCTTTCAGTTTTGCATTTTGCAATTTTTATGGATGTTTTTTAACTTTTTTACCACTACCTTGCCCCCTGTAGATGGATCTTCAACAAATTTGATATGGAGGTTTATTGGATCCATAGGGAGATTCATACAAATTTTCAGTTTTGTGTTTTGCAGTTCTTATGGGTGTTTTTGCATTTTTTTTACAATTACATATAAGGGAAGCAACTTTTCATGTCCTAAGGTAACCTTTCATTAATCCTGAACTTGCATAACTTCCGTTCAGGGTATAGATACTCGAGCTAGTTATGTCAGTAAATCTCTAAAACTTTATGTACGATTGTTGCATTTGATAACAACATACCAGATGTTATAAGATTTTCTTTGGGTGCATCCAGACATTAACCAAAAATGTCACTTGCTTAATGCAACAAAACTATTTCGCTTTGTACATGCATTAATATTTCCCAAACGTGTTTAGATATGTACACTTTATGTAATAGTTATATGTAAATTTTTTTTTCCCCTTGTCAGGGCTCAGTCATCTGATTCTGTGCTTCCTACTGCCCTTAGTTTGAGTAGAAGTTCAACATACGAGAAGCTTTCCTCGGAGAACCAACATACTTTACACAGCTCTGTACCAACATCTACTGACTCAAGAAAAAATCAAAATGAGGGATCTAGTTTGCGGAGTATCAATATTAGGAATAAGACATTAACCAAGAAGAAGCCTTCAGGTATAAATTCTGCTACTGTAGTTATTGATGAACCAGCTATTGCAAGTGTAATTTCTAGAGAATCTTTCTTAGATAGGCATAGCGGGCAGCAAGTAGCTAAAATACCTTTTTCTGAAGGAGCTGAGGAACAGACTGAAAGTATTGAAGAAAAAGCTGCAGTATGTCCATTTTCCAGGTCACCAAACACGGCACACTATACGCAAAGTCCTGAAGTTTATCTTCCTTCCACTTTTGTTGGGAGAAAAGTTTCTGACTCTGACCAACAACATGGACGGTTTTCATCCTTTAACAGTTCGAGGGCTGTACCAGTTTCGGCAGTTGTTCCACCTTTCAATTATATTCCATCTTCAGTGCATTTGGCTCAGCAAAGACCTGAGAATATGTAGCCATGACAACAAGCCAGATGATTTTTTTTTCAAAAAGATTTTGTTATGAATGTTGATAAAGAGACTGTGATGGGAAGCAAATGTTGTATTGTCACTACATTATGAAGTTAAATTCTGTACGTATATTTTAAGTGGTAAGGTATAACTTTATTCTACAGTGTAAATATAATTGTGTGGAGAGTCTTAAAACACTACTGAATGGCAGCTACATCAGGCTGATTAGTGAAATTTGTTAAGCGTCTGATCCCTAAAAGCTGAAAGAACCATGAGCATTTTACTTGAAATATTTCTAGTGTGCAAACTCTAATATTTCTTTTTATTAATTTAAAGAGGTGTTAATAATATTTTGTATCTTGAATACTCAAGTTGGCTTCCAGTTTTGAATAATATTTATCTGCCTGCCAAATAGTGCTAATGTTACACTACCCAGTTTTGACACTTAAGGTTTTAGAGAGTGCTTCAGCCTGTACAACCTGATCCGTGTTTCAACACATGGAAAATATGACAGCTTTATGATGTTATGAAACAAAGCAATGTATGGCTAGTTGTTTACTGAAGTTTGTGGGTTGTTGAGTGCCCTGTGTTGTTTTGTTATTTTGTTGTTGTTCTTTATTTTTGTTAAGGATTACAGAATTTTGTTGAATTTGCCAGTTTTTTGTGTAAAAACTGAAAAAAGGATATTAAAGCTAAATTTTATTATCACACATTGAAGTTTTTTTTGTTTTTTTTCTTCTAAATGTGTGTGTATATATATATATATATATATTCTGTTACAAAGTGAGCAAAATAAAACAACATTATTTTCAGGTTAAGAGAAATACAGTTAAAACGTTTTTATGTTGTAATATGTATTTGCAGAAATTGTAATTGGATAGTCATATTATTTTGTACAAAATTAACTTGTTTTTGTAAATTATTACATTATTTCATGAAATTTGTCATAAAATGACTTTTATGGTTTTTCTCCCCTTCCTATAATTTAATTTATATGATGAATTACAGTTTCTTACAAATATATATATAACTTTTTAACCAACCTTAAGCTTGTGTTCTGACATATAAACGAATCTTGGAGTACTCGGATTTGTGTAAATGAGGACTAAGGTTTCTGTTTTGTGATGATGGAAAATAACATTTTGTATATTGCTGTCTAACATAGTATAGTACAATTTCACATTTGCCAAAGAATTGGCTTGCAGACTTCAAATTATTCAATAAAATATTTTGCTGTTGTATACGTGTACATTGTTAACAATATTTTATGCAGTGTTTGTTGTTTTGTGAAATGTCTACAGAACAAAACTTGTCATTGTAGCTCGTAACGTGCATGTGAAGATATACGAATATAGATAGAACCTAAAACAGTTATTTAAGGATATTTTATAGATGATATTTTGTGTCTTACTTTTTTTCTGTCTTTCTTAAAAAAGAGTTACTGTAAATACTGTAATTCATTGTACGAGTTGAATTGACTGGCCCTAAAACATTGAATTTTGTATCTTATTGGTTAAAGAAAAAATTGTTTCATTTCGATTTATTTGTTAACTGACAGTATTTTTACGTAAATATTCAGACGAATTTTGCCTAATTTGCTGAATAAAAAAAAAAATTGATATTGTACTCGTTTTATGTGGCAAAAGACACGAGAAAGCTCAGTTTTATAAGAAAAAAAGTATTGTAAATTCGAATATTCTTTGTGTGTGTCTGTATTTGAACACTTTGGTAAATTGAAAATTACCAGTTGTTATCTTAACATTTATTGTCATAATTAATTTAAATTTTGCTTAATGTTGATTTTGTGGTTACATAAAAGTTTAATATTTCTAGTCAAACTTTGCATGAAAATTCTTCTTTCCATACATTACATACTGTTTTCTGTTTCATCTCCTAAAGTTTCTTTCTTATTTAGTTTGAATTTACTCATTGAAAATTTTTTGACCATTTATTGTTGGGACAATTCTAAGTTTGTGAAATAATGTATAGCTTTTTTTTATATTTAATTCTGTTATTTTGAAGTTAAAATTTTTTTGTTAATAATTTGCTGCAATATATATTTTATCTTGTTATCTGCATTATTTTTATTATTTTGAATTTATGTTAAAAGTATTGTATAAATAAATGAAGAAATGAATAATGTGTTTGTTTGTGTTTTTTAAGAAACTTCACCTGTTCGTTAGTAATGTTCTCTGTTCTTTTCGTTTAGTTAGTTTGTTTATAAAATTTGTTTTACAGTAAATAACCTAAGTTTGATGCAGAGTTTGTGAAAAGTAGAAAAGGTAAGAAGTTACATTATTATACAACATAATGATGTATAAATAATTCAGTTGAACATAATAGTTAAGATATTTTGATGTGGTAACTATAAACCACTCAACATCCAAGGTTGAGCAAGTTTTATTTAGTTTCAGGGTTTCAACAAATAACTGTAAAAAAAAACTCCAAATTATAGTAAAGATGTATTAGGTGGTCAAGAAATTAATGTCGCGTTTTGGAACACTTTAATTACCCCCCCCCCTCGAAAAAAAAACCAACAAACAAACGTACATCACGTATAATAGTTAAACGAACCGCCTGAACGTCACGTTAGTGTAGCCTATACAAGGTGTAATGTTTAGTATACTCTAATCCCTTATAGTGATGGCACACGACGAGACACGCATTCGGCATGTAATGCTGTTTGAATACAAGAAAGGAAACAACGCCTATGTAGCTACAAAGAATATCAAAG
>NW_013666888.1:25956-28765 GCF_000517525.1 Limulus polyphemus | reverse complement strand
TGAAAAGAAAATATTTCAATGTTGAAACTTTTGGATATTATAATATATTTATAGCTGTGAATATTTATTTATATATACATATATAATCAGTTTTTAACGCTTTATTTGATAAAACTTATACTAGTTTACTAAATCTCGGTATAAGCCTACTCATACTATAATATTTGACATTTATTAGAAATCAATAAAATGTTCTCTATCCAGTGCTATCATGTTTTTTCAATGGATGCTTTGAAAGAAACCTTAACCAAATATTGAATGTATTAGGTCGACAATAAATCAATGTCGCGTTTTGAAACACTTTCATTAACCACTCCCAAAAAACATACATCACGTATGATAGTTAAACGAACTGACTAAACATCACGTTAGTGTAGCCTATATAATGTGTAAAGTTTAGTATACTCTAATCCCTTATAGTGATGGCAAACGACGAGACACACATTCGGCATGTAATGCTGTCTGAATACAAGAAGGGAAACAACGCCTATATAGCCTCAAAGAATATCAAAGAAGTTTATGGAAATGTTTTGAACGTTCGTAAGTGTCAACGATGGTTCAGTAAATTTCGTTCAGGTGGCTTTAGTCTTAAAAACTGTGATGACAGAAGCCTACATATTGGAATTAATATTGATGCTCTGAAGACGCTTGTTGAGTCTAATCCAAGGCAACACACTTGTGAAATGGCACTGAAATTGCATGTCTCTCGTGAAACAATGTGTAAACATCTAAGGAATAAGGGAAAACTCCATAAAGAAGGTGTTTGGGTTCTCCCTCACCTACAATATTCTCCAGATATGGCACCATCAGATTGCCATATTTTTCGTTTTCTGCAACACCGTCTAAATGGGAAAAGGTATGCAAATGTGAAAGGTGTTAAAGAGGACATCGACATGTTTTTTATTTCAAAGCCAAGTGAATACTGTAATCAGGGCATTAACAGCCTGATTGTAAGATGGAAAAGCATCATCGATAAGAATGGAGACTATTTGATTTAATAAATGTTTTGTTTTGATATATAAGTTGTTCGGTTTTTTTATCTAAAAAAAGCGACATTAATTTCTTGACGACCTAATATTTTTGAAGTAAGATATCAAAAGGATAAGGATACTTAGAGTCAAGGGCACAGATTGTCCATTATGTAGCTTTGAAAGAAAATTATTTGATTAACGAAACAAAAGTGTGTGTGTTATTAAACACAAAACTGTACAATGGGCTATCTGTGCTGTGCCCACTGCTGGTATCAAAACCTGATTTTTAGTGTTGTAAGCCCTCCGACTTGCCGTTGAGCTACCCTGAAGGAGCGGGGAGGTGTCACAAAGGTGCAAATAACAGCATGCTGGGTTGTCAGAAAACACAATAAGAAATGAAATCCAACAAACCTTAAATTAATAAAAAAAAATCTCTGCAAAGTAAATTCACAGTAAACACAAGGAAAAGGGTGAAATGAAGAACAAATGCATAGTACTTATTACATGTAGTATTTTTCATGTTGAATTCACAATAAACACAAGGAAAAGGGGGGAAATGAAGAACAAATACATAGTACTTATTATATGTAGTGTTTTTCATGTTGAATTCACAATAAACACAAGGAAAAGGAGGGAAATGAAAAACAAATACATAGTACTTATTACTTGTAGTATTTTTCATGTATGTACAAAGTTTATACATAAATTCTGATAATGTTTTCCAGTGCTGCAGCATCAAATTATTTTCACAACAATATAAGGTTTTCTCTTGTTAGCTATTGTTAATACGTTCTATAATGACAGTATCGAATCTAACTACCATTTCAGGCTCATTCTCTGTCTCTCTTTTATACAGTATTTTGTTTTGTTTAATCTTAAACAATCTTTTACAATGAGAAAATCCGAAGCATTTAGTACTTTATCGGTTAAAAAAAACTGTCTAGTCTTATCAGTCATGTTACAAAGCTGTTATTAACAACTAAACTAAATCAAGGTGTACTACTCGAGGCTTAGTTTTCATTCAGTAGATAGTCAGTGTGCGTGAAACGATCGAAGCGTCAAACCAAGAAAGAATTTTAAACTTTTGTTTTCATATTAAAATAACCAACAAATAATGTAAAGTGAGAAAATTTAAAGCACCAAAAGTTAGATTTTGTCCCTTTTTTTTTCCCTGTTCGTTCTACTTACTGGAGTGTATATCTATTTCTGACTTATTATGTTTAAGTCTAAAATAAGTAAGAACTTCAACGTTTAAAAAACAATAATTTATTGTATAAAGTTAAAATTCAACAAAATGTACAATTAAGACTCTTTTTGGGGTAAAAATTCAACCATCTTTATATGTTGAAGTTCTTACATATTTTATGAAATCTGTGCACAAGAAGAATGGTCATATATTTTTAAGTAGTTATGATTATTGTATTTTTTTTTATAAACTTTTCTTGTAAGTCGTAAGTGTCAACCCAGTTTCGGAAATTTGAAATTACACTTATTTATGCAACTTACAATGTTATGTTCTACTAGACCACCGTGACCCATTGGGTCAACCACTATTCAGAGTTTATGAAGAATTCAAGCTAATTTCAATATTGCACCAAAATGCAAGGTTTATTTTGAGATAATTTAATTAAATATTTCAATCCATTCGTGTTATTTATAATTCAAGAAAAGATATTTGATTGTTGATCGGGAGTAAAAGGAAAGACCATTTCATTTTTCAAAAAAGTGAAGCAAGAAGTTTCGTAAAGAGCGCGAACTGTAGTGTGAATGAATTTTTGACTGAGAAAATAAGCAAACAAACAATCTCAGATTTTTAGTAGTATATAGATAGATTCTTC
>NW_013666888.1:25037-25571 GCF_000517525.1 Limulus polyphemus | reverse complement strand
CAAAATTTTTTTGTTGTTCTTGACTTGATTTTTATTTTATTAACTCGTCTCCATAGTTACTATTTGCAAATAGTCACTAATATTGTAGGTCCATTTTATTGTTGTTCTTTCTAAGCTCCGTTATAACACATTTTCATCTCATCATTTAATTTCTGTTGTACATATATTGTTGTATAGAAGATATTTTAAAGTGATTCATCAAGCGGAAAAAGAAGTTTTATAATAATGGAATGTAAAAAAAGTGACCCGAAAAACGGCGCTAACTCAGTAACCCGTGGCCCGATTTCTATTCTCATTTCATTACAAATATGGCGCTATTGTGCGCCGTTTTTGCTGTATTTAATTACAGACAAGCACACACATAAACAAACAATCTCAGAGTTTTAGTAGTATAATATATATAATGCATGTGTGTGTGTGTGTGTGTGTGTGTGTACGTGTGTAGATGGTTTAATTATATTATGTGGACTATACACAGCGTGGTCACAAGTAAACAGACACCACCTTTTCAGAAAAAAATTAAAATTTTCAGTC
>NW_013666888.1:22833-24141 GCF_000517525.1 Limulus polyphemus | reverse complement strand
CGGACCATTTTCATTTATATAGTGCTCTGTGAACACAAATTAGTTAGCATAAATCAGTTAAATGACGAAAAATTAGGTATCTATTTACTTGTAACCACTCAGTGTAGCTTTGCGCGAAATTCAAAACAAACAAACAATCGACCATGCATGTTGACAATAGCCCTGCAGCGTAGTTTCCACTGCCAAAAGCTCCGTCGTATGGAAATAATGGAAAGTCCAATACACCTAATGATTTATTTATTCAAGTTTCGATGTTAGCGTTGCTACCGTTGTTCTCCAATAGGTCTGACTTTAAAATATACTACGTTTAAACAGAAATTCCACTTACTAACTAATTTCGTACCTCTATTGAAGAAAACAATCCGCAATCGTGCGATATGAATAATATCTAATAAAACACAAAACTTATTTTCATCAGCTTACTCTCCCCAGTTCGTCCGAAGTTCAGTTCAGTCTTATTTTAAAGTTTCTTTATGTTCTGTAAATGATCAACTAGTACATTATACCGAACATATCTGGACCACCTTTCTAACAAAACGTGAGCATTAGGACTAACGTTGTTTCCAGCCATGCACCCAAAAGAATATATTACATAAGAATGATAGTAACATTTTAAGAATTAAAAAAAAATGTAGTTATCGTAATGACACAAACTAAGTTTTATTCAAAATTTTCCAGAACAGTTAATCATTTACAATCATTCAGTAATGTTATTCTACTAAAAAACCAACAACAAAAAACTTTAATGTGGTACAATGATGTTTATTTCGTTTTTGTTTTGCTGCAAATGTTTCGCATGAAACTTATATATATATATGTTAAGAAAGTATTGGTACACGTTGATCTTTTATCATATATATAGTTATAACTTCTGTATCATGATGAAACAGCCACGTTTGCAACTAATAGAGCTGTTAAAGTAAAGCGTGGTTTGTGATTTCTTTATCGAATTAAATATAATGGGTCAGCAATCACCAGTAGGGGCATAAACGTAAAAAATTAAAAACAATAAATCACATTTATCAATGGAGGACAAAAGCTTTATTAATGGTACTGAACTTTCTGGAGGGACTGATTAAAAAAATCAGATCTTAACGGTGCTGAACTTTCTAGAGGGATTGGTTCAAAAACAGATCTTAATAGTGCTGAACTTTCTGGAGGGATTGATTTAATCTCAGATCTTAACGGTACTGAACTTTCTGGAGGGATTGATTCAAACTCATATCTTAACGGTACTGAACTTTCTGGAGGGATTGATTCAAAAACAGATCTTAATGGTACTGAACTTTCTGGAGGGATTGATTCAAA
>NW_013666888.1:20797-22219 GCF_000517525.1 Limulus polyphemus | reverse complement strand
ATCATACAGTTATAAGTTCATGAGGGATTGATTCAAACTCAGATCTTAACGGTACTGAACTTTCTGGAGGGACTGATTCAAAAACAGATCTTAACGGTACCGAACTTTCTGGAGGGATTGATTCAAGAAGTTAGACCATGGCCTTTTAGTCATCATGAAGTGGTTGTACCTTTGAAACAAGAATGGAGACAAACTGCATCAAGCATCTACTGGAAACGAGTTGAAAATGCTTTGCAAAATAGCAGCAGGGGCGTCAGCGAGGGGAAGGGGCACTTGCCCCCCACCGCGAAAAATGACAAACATAATTATCTCTTTATTCATTCAGCATATGTATATGTATTTTTTTTTGTTCATTCACAATTTCACACTAGTTTGCCCCCCCCCCCCTGAAAAAACTTTGCTCCAACGCCCATTAGTAGCAATACATACGTAAACTAGAGGATCACTGGAACCTAACAAACCCATCTGCCAAAACACGTCAGGTTACATTTAACACTATACTGTATAATATGAATTCCTGACCAGATTACAATCCTGCACAAGTATCACCAAAATCTGACAATACATCATTTAGAAACGTAAGATCAGAACTTAACGAGACCGTTATTGAGTGTATTATTATTATTTTTTGGTTGTACTTAATTAAGCACATTGCTACACAATGGACAACTTGTGCTCTGCTAACCACAAGTATCGAAATCCGGTTTTAGTGTTGTGAGCCGGCAGGCTTACAGCTGTGCCACTAGGGGGTGGAGGCTTGAGCATACATACCATACGTATTGACCATTCTTTATTTTCTTTATTTGACCGTTTCTTTATTTGTAATTAAGCACAAAGCTACACAATAGGCTATCTGTGCTCTGCCCACCACGGGTATCGAAACCCGGATTTTAGCGTTGTAAGTCTGCAGACATACCGCTGTGCCACTAGGGAGTGGAGGCTTGAGCATACATAGCATACATATTGACCAAGCTGTTTGTTTCTACACATAACGTCTAAAAACTTGTTTATACAGACATAATAATGAAATGTGAGCATATAATCCTGGAAGCACAAGGAAAAACCAGGATATAATTTCTGGTAGGCAAGGTATCATGGGTCTAGTTACACTTTTGTATGTGGTTGTATTATAAAAATTAATATTCCGAACACAAATAATAATTAAATATACAAACACAATTTGTCATCTAAATTAAACTTCGAAACATCAGCAAAAAAGCTCGGCTACTTTATGATCTTGCAGTAAATCAATTACAGTTTAATATGTTCCGAAAAATCCCGTTAAACTGCATTATACTTGTGATTACAACGTTAAATGTCTTATTGGACTGTGACTTTATCAAGTATAACATGGTAACTCAGAATGTGACTTTCTATCAGGATACTAAGAACCTAGTTAGATTGTAATATAGTCAAAAAAAT
>NW_013666888.1:15155-19996 GCF_000517525.1 Limulus polyphemus | reverse complement strand
GTTACACTATGATCTAGTCGAAGCAACAGAGAAAACATGGTAATATCAGCCTAGTTACACTGTAATCTAGTCAAAACAACAGAGAAAACATGGTAATATGACCCTAGTTAGGCTGCGACCCATTCATAACAGTATTTAAAAAAAAAGAGTCTAAGTGAGTAGCTAGATTGTGCTCCAGTTAAAACAGCACATATACATGACAACAAGTGCCTTGTTAGATTGTGCTCCAGTTAAAACAGCACATATACATGACAACAAGTGCCTTGTTAGATTGTGCTCCAGTTAAAACAGCACATATACATGACAACAAGTGCCTTGTTAGATTGTGCCCCAGTTAAAATAGCACATATACATGACAACAAGTGCCTTGTTAGATCGTGCTCCAGTTAAAACAGTGTAAAAATTATATTACTAATTGCCCGCTTAAACTATTACCCAGTCACAACAGCACAGAAAATAAGACACTTAGAGCCTAGTTATATTGGGATTCAGTCAAAATAGTACAGAAAATATGGTACTAAGTGCCTGGTCTTAAACTGTGAGCCAGTCAAAACAATACGATGATTATAATCACTAAGCACTTTTCATTCAGAGATGATTAATTTACGAGAGTTTATTCAATGATTGTAGTTTTGTCACGAGATATATTACTATAAATTACTTGTTGTTACTAGCATATGAAGTATACAATCCAATATTTATAAACAGGCTAAATCCAATGAAGGGAAAATCCTTTCCATTGGTGAAGATACTTTTAAAGTTGCTTTAATAGGACTTTCTAAATCATTTTCTGTAGAAACAAAAACTGTGCTATGTAAAGATATTAGATAACTTATATTTCGGTCGTTCTGCGAGAGGCTATATTCTGATACCAAATTATGAAACATTTTTTAAAAGAGTTTCGGTATGCGAGAGATTTAAGTTACACACAATAATACTAGCCATATAAAAATTTCTGAAGACATTCCAATACGTCAAATCATATGCTCCCGTGGGACAGTGGTAAGTCTTCGGATTTACAACGCTAAAATCAGGGATTCGATTCTACTCGGTGGACACAGCGGATAACCCGATGTGGCTTTGCAATAAGAAAACACACACAAACACACACATGTCAAATCATTTATAGGAAATATATGCATAAATAATTAGATATATTAACACTTGACACCAAATATCACATTTGGATGTTTAGGGGAAAAAAAGAGCAACTTTAAGAGTGCCTAGATTTTTTATAGTTATTGAAAGTCATAAATAAGTATACGCGTAATACGTTTAGGAACTATTTTATGGTAAGACTTAATTAACTGATAAGAGTTGCCTTGGTAACAATGAAACAATTTACTTTCCCTCCAAAGTATTGTGCAAATGAGGGATAATCTTGTGTTAATCCTTTCGGATAAAAAAAAAGAAAAAAAGAGGCCGCTCCAGTTCGACTCACCCTCTTTAGGAAAGATGGTTCACGGCTATTATTACTAGAATTTTATTATCGTCAGTGGGAACGACCGGTAGAGCGCCTTGGGATGGTGTATAACGACAATCTTTAACTGTCTTTCTCTTGTCCTTCGGAATATCAAGTACTGAGTCGTTTATGACCAACAAATAAATGTCAGTATGCCAAGACAAACCCTCTACGAAAGATTTAAAGTTACAAACTAGCAGATTATATGGCAGTAGAACGTCATCGGTCAGACACGACGTTTCCTCAGGCAAATACTCTTGTTCCCAGAACCTTCTATTATTTTGACTACACCTTAAGTAAATGGTTAAACTGCTTCAGCTGGTTACACCTTTTTTCGTCTGATCGTGAGAACGAGAATGCTGTCAGTAAAATTGATTCCTGCATCTCCTGTTCTTGAAAAACATTCTCTTTTTGTTGTTGTTCTTAAATTGAAGGAACGTTTACGTAGAAATAAGTGGATTGTTATCATAGTAGGAAGTGACTCTTTCTGGCGGTCGAACGCCATAAACCATCGTTGTGTGACATTTCAGAAAAAAAAAAGAAAGAATGGAATTTTCTTACGGTCACAAAACATGTTACTGTTGGCCTTCTTGCGAAAGAAATTGGTAATTAAATTGATCATCTTAGTGCGAAGTAACTTTAATGTAGTGTTTTTCACCAAGAGCTGTTCTCTTGAGTTGAAGACAGAACAAATCTATTAACTTAACCTTTCTTAGGTTGCAGACAGAACAAACCTATCAACCTTAACTTCTCTTAGACTGTAGACAGAACAAACCTATCGACCTTAACCTCTCTTTGGCTGTAGACAGAACAAACCTATCGACCTTAACCTCTCTTTGGCTGTAGACAGAACAAACCTATCAACCTTAACCTCTCTTTGGCTGTAGACAGAACAAACCTATCAACCTTAACCTCTCTTTGGCTGTAGACAGAACAAACAAATCTATTAACTTAACCTTTCTTAGGCTGCAGACAGAACAAACCTATCAACCTTAACCTCTCTTAGACTGTTTAAGGTTGATAGGTTTGTTCTGTCTCCTCTCTTAGGTTGTAGACAGAACAAATCTATCAACCTTAAACTCTCCTAGGCTAACAGAATAAACTTATCAATTAAACCTTTCTTTGGCTGTGGATGGAGCAAAACCAACCAATCAACGTAACAAACAGCATACATTTTAATGAGTACCCTGTCTACAAATGCGTATAAATTTTTATATACACTTACAACGGGTTAGTGTGTAAACAATGACAGCAGATGTCCAGTAAAGTAGTATTATTGAAAGTAGTAGACTTTAAAGTTTGGCCAACTAATAATGAAAAGAAGCGTTTTTCTAATCATACTCAAACATACGTAAGTAATTGTTCATAGTTCCGAATGGTTACGTTCGGTAAAGAAGATGAAAATAAAAGACGCTTTGCTGTTGGTGTGAAACGATTTGGGTAAGTTAATAATTAAGTACACTATTTCGCTAACTTATGTAACATCATTCTAGCGCTCCCCTTGGTTATAGTAATTTTATTTGTGCACAAAATTTACAAAATAATTTTATTAAAGTACTTCTCAGTGGCACAGCGGTATGTCTGCGGACTTACAACGCTAGAAACCGGGTTTCGATACCCGTGGTGGGCAGAGCACAGACAGCCCATTTTGCAGCTCTGTGCTTAACTTCAAACAACATCAACAGTGTTGAGAAATATCCTACTGAACTTTAGCTACTAATGACTTGATGAACTTTGTTGTCAAATGTCACTATCGACATTTGGTTACAATGAGGAATAGACAATAAGATACAATAATATAATAAATATATATTATTTTACTTATTTTATAACGCTTCTGGTAGGACACCGAGAAATGTATTGATAATCTCTAATTCGTCTTTAGAAGTTTCGCCAGGTGGTTAGGGCGTTCGACTCGCAATCTGAGGGTCGCGGGTTCGAATCCCCGTCCCACCAAACATGCTCGCCCTTTCAGCCGTGGGGGCGTTCTAATGTGACTCTCAATCCCACTTTTCGTTTATAAAAGAGTAGACCAAGAGTTGGCGGTGAGTGATGATTACTAGCTGCCTTCCCTCTAATCTTTCACTGCTAAATTAGTAGCTTTGCGCGAAATTCAAAACAAACCAAACTTTAGGAGTTATATCCTGGTTCAAAGTCCTATAAAGTTCGATACTTACGTCCTGGTTACCTAAAATTAGAGATGTTTTTATGAATTCAGGGACTCTGGTGGTGTCCCCCGGTGGGACAGCAGTAAGTTTACATATTTACAACGCTAAAAACAGGGGTTCGATTCCCCCGCGGTGGACACAGCAGATAACTCAATGTGGCTTTGCTCTAGAACAAACAAACAAACTCTAGTAGCAGGTTAATGAGTGCCCTCTAGTAACATTGGAAAGAACTGATAAAGTATTGTAGGTTACTGTTCAAAATTATGTATACTTGAAAAATATTGAATGGTTTTGAAGAGTTAATCAGTCAAAAGTAAAATGCTCACCGATCCTTTACATTTAATGTTTGCGGTATTAGCGTCACCTGGTGGAAATAAGTAACCACAACGTATACTTGTAAAAGCTGTGAATTCAATAAATAACTTACCCAAGATCAATCGCTTCTATAGTTTTAACCCTCCCCCATGTAGGTCAGTGGTAAGTCTTGAGGCTTATAACGCTAAAAACCGGGCTTCGATACTCGTGGTGGGGAAACAGAGATAACCCGTTGTGTATCTTTGCGCTTAACAACACAAACAAACAAAATATAGCTTTAAGAATTTTTCGAATATATCACTTGTAATATTCATATAACTACAATTGTCTTGAGGAACCAGAGTGGAGAAAAAAATTAACATTTTCCTTAAAGAAAGTTTAGTTTTAGATTATAAAATATTATGTCATAGAGAAGTTGGACAAAATGTATTCTTTAGTCCACCAATCATAGAGTTTAGATCGTTCACTTAGACCATTTGCTTATAGAGTATACCTAGGTTTCTACTTGACTTGTGCCGATTAATCTATAATTTTTACTTGTAATGTACTTGCCTTATATATTAAAATTGACTGTATACGAGTCGAGAGGTGAAACCAGGAGCTTATAATAAATTATAAGTTTGAGTGAACTTTTCGTATTCAAAACATAAGTTTGTTTGTTTGTTTTGAATTTCGCGCAAAGCTACACGAGGGCTATCTGCGCTAGCCGTCCCTAATTTAGTAGTGTAAGACTAGAGGGAAAGCAACTAGTCATCACCACAAAGCTACACGAGGGTTATCTGCGTTAGCCGTCCCTAATTTAGCAGTGTAAGACTAGAGGGAAGGCAACTAGTCATCACCACAAAGCTACACGAGGGCTATCTGCGCTAGCCGTTCCTAATTTAGCAGTGTAAGAC
>NW_013666888.1:6896-14450 GCF_000517525.1 Limulus polyphemus | reverse complement strand
CATTATAACGCCCCCACGGCTGAAAGGGCGAGCATGTTTGGTGTGACGGGGATTCGAACCCGCGACCCTCAGATTGCGAGTCGAGCGCCTTAACCACCTGGCCATGCCGGGCCAAACATATTTTTAAACGTAGGAAAGCTTCAAACTATAATAACAACTCTGAAAAATGTATCATCTCAGTAAAAAGAAACGAACGTAATATTTTCCAGCAAAAGCTATTGTTTTAGACTGAAAATGGAGCACAAACCTATTAACTTAAGCAAACGACACATATTGAGTAGCTTGCGTATAAGCTCAAGTTTTATACTCTTTAAACTTATAGGGTTATTGTTTAAAAAAAGTTTAATTAATCTATTTGTTTCCTCGATATTTCTAGTTAGTATTCTTATCAAATATTATTTGTACAATTGGAACAAAAAAAAAAGATTTTTGGCATTAATTTAACCAGAAGGAGAGAAGCATAAACCAAAGGTGTTCATTATTCGGGATCTCCGATCACTCCAGGTTCTGTTGTTTGTTTGTTTGTAATTAAGCACAGAGCTACACAATGGGCTATCTGTGCTCTGCCCAACACGGGTATCGAAACCCGGATTCTAGCATTGTAAGTCCGCAGACATACCGCTGGGCCACTGGGGGCGCCAGGTTCTTTATCAAAATATAAATTAACAAATATATATATATATATATAAATAAGAGGAGCAATATTAGCTGACAAAATAATTACAAAAATAAATTAGAAGACAAAAGAGTAAATGTGACTGAAAGTATGAAATGTAAAGCCACGAACCACCGAAGAAACTACACTTCGAAGTAAATCAACAACGACGACGGGGTCCGAAAGTTGTCTCATCTAAAACACAGGTGGCGCAAAACCCCGTGATCCCGGGAAAACAAAATTGAATGAAAGGACATGCAGGCATGGGGATAATTTAACCCTCGAATCAGCTTATGTATAAAGCGTAGAACCTATCCCTCTTTCTATATATATAAAATGGATTATAATTATTTAAAAAAAAATTAATGATGCTTCTCTATATCATGATAAGAAGGGTATAAAAAGTAGGAGCATAGAGAAAACAAAACAAAAAACACAAGCCATCAAACATACTTAATAATGTTTATACAAATGTTTAACCTAACTTTGCTTTTAACATACTTTTTTTTTCATCGGCGCCTGATAAAAGAAAGGAAGGTGGAATAGTACACATGTACTTCATCTATGTTTTCTTCTTCGAGCTTATCGGATTGCATGGGGATCCGAGGTCTCGGGTTCGAGACGTGGTGTTACCCAAACACGCTTTGTATTTTCAGCTGTGAGTATGTTATATAAAAGCTGCAGTCACTCCCGCTATTTGTTTAAGTTTTGTTTGGTTGTTTATTTGTTTGTTATAGCGCAAAATTACACAATGGACTATCTGTGCTCTGTCCACCGTGGAGAACTAAACCCTGAATTTTAGTGTGGTAAGTCCGTAAACTGGCCGCTGATCCACAGGAGGATGAAACGAAATATACCTGCTTCATGTGTCGGGTGTTGGCTGTCTTGTTGCCCTCCCTGTGGTTCGCAGTTCCAAATTAGGGATAGTTATGCCTGAATCACAGGGGTTATGACCTGGTCATTTAATTCCTTTTACACACCAGGTGTCATTCAGTTAAACAAAAAAAAAATTTTAATCCACTTTTACGTTTGTTTTTATTCACTTTGTTTAGAAACATTACTCTTGTCTGATTTTATTCACAACAGATGATACACGTTAACCCTGAATTTTGGATATCACCCTGGACGAAACACTGTTTTCTACTGACGTAAGTATATTGCATTCATCATTAATATAATATCAGCTAAATATAACGCACGGAAGACGCTTAATATAAATCGTAGACACGAGAATAAACGTGTACAGCTTTGTTTTAAAGTCCCAGGTAGTGAAACTGCCTAGTGGCCTTCTGAACAAAACTATTCACTGAACACAGAGGGCTGAGTACGTTATAATAAAACAATTTGGACTATGCAACTAATATAAGGTTGTAGGGGAATGGTATACATTAGGACTATGCAATTAATATAAGGTTGTAGTGGAATGGTATACATCAGGACTACATACTTACTTTGCTTAACGTGACGTAGGTAGTGTGATGATATCGAAAACTGATCGTGTTTTGGAAGGGTATAGAACAGCCCTTCCGATGCAAAATATTCAAGCATTCAAATGATAAATATCTGTTTAAGTTGGAAATTTAGAATTTTCAAGACTCCCCTTGTACTTAACGAAATTGAAAAAAAAAGAAGAAAAAAGAATCAACTTGAGGCAATAAGACTATCGAATAAGAGACCTGCAACAAGTCGTACCTGAATAGCGGTAAGTAAAGTGCGGCGTCTTGTATCAGTTAATGAGAAAAGCCACCCATGTGCTCCAGCAACAGTACGCAACATAATCAAGAAGGATCTCCATCTGAAAAAATGATGCATATCGTATGGACATCGTATACTTCCACGACATACCTGTAACCGTCGCATATCTCAAGCATCTGGAGAATGAAATGGGTATTCATACTATTCCATACGAAGACATTTCGACACAGCACCTATGAATTTCTGTGCGATCGGACTGATAAAATGGGCGCTAGAAAACCTCTTCCTTGTAAACTACAGAAAGCGCGTAGGTGCGTTTTGGACATAACAGTCGTACGACGGAGCTTTTGGCAATGGAAAGGACGCTGCAGGGCTATTGTCAACATGCATGGTCGTAGGATGGAGCACGAATAGTCGTTGCGACATGGATTACAACGACGTGGCGAGGCTCCAAAATTGGTTTAATATCATATATTCAACTTACCAATGTATGTATGTATGCATCAATAGATTAACAACTTTCTATTATCTTCTATGTATTTATTTCTATTCTGTTGTCAGTAGTTATCTATAGTCCACATAATATCATTAAACCATCTACACATGTACACACACACATGCATTATATATACGAACACTGACATATATATATATATAATCTACTGTTGCCTTCGTAAAATATGATATACGCAAAAAAATGCTATTTGATCCATTTCGGAACAAAGCACTGGAGATTAATAAAAACAGTTGCTGCAGTCCAAATGATGCTAATTACAGTCTAGTTAATTTGACAAGGACCTTTCGAAATAATGCAATGCTTATAGCCGTGGCATCTTGATACTACAATTGTTTTATAACTGTGATTTGTTCCTTTTAAATATAGAATAAAAATGCTACGAGTTTTTAATATGCCAAAATGATTTTTTTCAACTTCTGGTTTGGATGGTTTGATTCTTGAGGTGACCACATTTCGGACTTTACGTTGACAAACGAATAAACAACAAGAACAAAAAAAAACCAGAAAAATATACAATGAAAAAGAATTGGAGCTTGTTGTTATGAAATGCGTAAAAAAAACTTATTAATAATAAATAAATGGGTTAGTGAAAGATTGTTAGTTTGTAATTAAGCTACACGATGGGCTATCTGTGCACTGCCCACCACGGGTATCGAAACCCAGATTTTAGCGTTGGGAGTCCGCAGACATTCCGCTGTGCCACTGGGAGGCTAGTGAATAATAAAATTAAAATGAAGTAAATGGATGTTTAGTAGATTTTTACTTAAATGAAAAAATTATAAATACTTTGGGCCTATAAGTAAGGTATATTATAATACCTTTGCTACTGTTTAGCATACAACAAAATGTATTATTTTCATTACTTATACTACACTACAGAAAGACGCACAGAAAGAAGAGCTTAACATATGGAATAAATATGCACAGGCACAACAACCCTATTATCAAATTTTGGTAGTTCTTATTTAGCATAGAACCTATCAAAGTATTTAGTTAAAGTACCTAAGAAATATAAGTAAGGATAACAAAACTCTCAAAACATGACAGAGAAATGTATCACATTCCCCATTTTTCTCATTACCATAGTGTGCACGTGATCCGTCAGGGCCCCGATTTAAAGAACTGGACGACGATAGTGTAATAAAAAAGGTAGTCTGTGTTTATTGTGATGTAAAAGATGTAACGCCCATTCTTTTCTTACACTTAATAATCGCAGCCAATACCAGATTTGAACTGTAAAATGATGCGTGTTACTTCACTCGGATTGGCTGGCACCACGTGGTCTTTGATATCAGTGGCGGTCTCTGCAGAGCTGTCGTGAAAACTCACTGGGAAATCTAATATTAGGTTACAATGTCTGCGGTTCGTGGACTATGTAGGAATGTAACAAAAATCAGTCGTAATTCCGTCAAAGCCTTTTTGCACACTCGTGACTCTGTAAATGCTAGGCATGACTTAATCTATCGTTGTGCTCCTAAAGTAGTTCAGTAGTCCCTCTTTCCGATGGTGACAGTTATTAGTTGATAAATGCATTTTAATATTTAAATGTCTTTAATTTCCTGTGTTGATATTCTAAAGCAGCAGTATCCTATCACATAAACATTTTCGACCAGTTTCCAAACAGTGGTTTAGATATGGCACTAGACGTTGACCATCCAGGAATTAGAGCATGCTCTCCGGAGGCAAACAAGATGAGAAGAAAAGAGAGAGGAAATAATTCCTCTTTTGACAATAAAAATCGTATCTCATATTCGAGCTCCAGAGATAATGTGATGCCACCTGCTGGAAATACAAGGTCACTATATTTTTCTATCACAAATATTTTATCTCCAAACTTCGGTAGGACTGATCCTGGTCAGTGGAGCCGCTCTGACAAGACCTCAAAAATATCCAGACAGAAATCTCCTGCCGATAAGGGGTCGGGTATGCATCAAGATAGTCGCACAAAACCTGCAGGTACGCCTTACACTAAAAGCAAACCAAGTAACCTCAGTTCTCGGCATTTAGCTCAGCCGAACTTCTGGCCAGCGTGGGTTTTCTGCACGAGATACTCAGATAGGCCGGCTTCAGGTGAGTTCAAGATCAACCTTGTATTCATACGATACGTGTTTGCCTCATATGACACTGTCGATCTTGTTGTTAAGAATTTTCAACTATAGGATATTATCCTGAAAACTTCAAAAAAAAAAAGTTTAGCTAAAGAACACTCACGAAAAATTTAAGTTCCTGTAAAACGTGATTTAATTTCCGCCCTTGAAAAACGCAAAATACACACAACGGACGATTTTATGAGAATTAAAGCCACTTCCAGCTGTTAGAACCATAAAAAGGTAAATTACTGGTGTGTGGGAATAAATGTGTAACGGTTAAAACAGGAAACTATAGATATGCAGGTAAATTACTGGTGTATGGGAATAAATGTGAAAACAGGAAACTAGAGATATGCTGGGAATAAATGTGTAACGGTTTACACCAGTAATTTACCTGTATATCTCTAGTTTCCTGTTTTAACCGCTAATTTAGGGCACGAAACCCACCCTGTCCATCGTTGTCTCCAACAAATCGCCTATGGAAGTATTACATTCCTGTGTTATTACTTGGGAACTCTGCGAATTTGACCCGAAGCCTCTAAGAATTACTTTATTTTGCTGAGTCTCTGTGTCTTGTGTATGATATCCGAGTGAGGTAGCAAGCGAACGCATGCCCACGCACGTGCGTTTTTTTATCGTCTGATGGATTTAAATATATATATATATATATATTAATGCCATCATTTTCCTTTTTTAGCTAATTCCATGAAAAACTACCTTTAAAATGACTAAAATTTTATGATTCAATGTTTTAAACCATTGGTCAGCAATACAAGTGAAGGCGGCGTAGACGGCCACCTTAACTTTAAATGCGATTTTAGACAATTAAGGTGAATGTCATGAAAATGCAAAATATTTTAATATGAACCCTTGTTTATTATAAATGTCCTTTTTTGTTAAAACAAATATTGTGCATAGAGCATTTTTTAGATATTGAAAACAACGCACTTCTTATGGTTGGGGGCCGTTTTATCTATAAGGCTGGATAAAACGGACCCACAAGACTGAGTAAAATTGCCCCATTCTAACTCATTACAATTACAATTTAGCTACTGCATTCAAATAATTATTCAAATGCTCCCCGAAGGCTGCAAATTGCGCTTTATCTAGGATAATGGCGTATAAGAACGTGGATACTAGTGTGAGATAAGACTGCTCCGAGGGGCCGTCTTACCCTAAGCCACTCATAGTAGAGCAATTACTCGTTATAAAAAATCAGTGAACTTGAACTTCGTTTCTTTTATAGCATATTCTACTGTGTATAATTTCTCATTGTCTGAAATCAACAAAGTAAAATACATTGAAATATCTATTTTGTACTTATAAGAGATGACCTTAGATCAAAGTTGCTAAGAAACAGTCATTCACGTTCACGCCCGTCCGCTATTGTGTTTATGCACGGAGTTACGCGAACGGTATTTGTATAAAATTCACGCTAGTTGGTAGCACATCATATTAAATGATATAAAGGGGGTGGCCGTTTTACTGTTGCAGGACCGTCTTACTTCACTTTTGCCTAGTAGATAATTTCAGAAGTATCTCGGGGGCAATAAAAAATTATAGGTTCAGAGATATGCTATTGTTTTTTTTTATAGACACACACACGCGCGCGCGCGCAGGCAAGCGCGCGCACACACATATCTCAAAGTTTAGATTGGAGTTGTTTTTATGGAACATACATCATACATAACTAAACATAGACAATTTATATCCTTTCTTGCTGAATTTTTTAGGGGTGAATAACTCAAAATAGTTGGAGGAACAACTATCCGAGTCTTATATTAATACAGTTCCAATCATAATGTTATCAGTGTGTGACAAAAACATTCTGTTCGGTTTGTCTTTCGTAATCCACTTGTCTCTATAAGAAAACAAAACAAAAACATGCTCTGATTCTTTGTATATTTATATGTTATTTTTTTACTCCACTAATGTTATACGCTGTGGTGCCTTTTTTTTTTTTGCTAGACAGAGATGTCAAAATGTCCAGTTGTGAGATTATCTTCGGCATCTGTAAGTAGCTAAGTACTATCATATCAAGATAAATGTATATAATGACATACATTTTTATGGCACGTGTATTTAAACACGTGTAATTGATCGTTACATTTATATTAGGTGGAATAGATAATGCAACACAGCTTCTTCAAATTCTGCGTGTTGTCGGATGTGCAAGTCATGCCTTATCCGTCGTCATACGTTACATGACTTACGTCACCAATTCAGTTGTAATGTTTGAAGTAAATAGACATTAAACAAACTTCCTGCCTATAATAAGTTTATCGTTGTATTAAGGATACATCTTGGGGGTGTCAGTTACATAAAAGCGGAACTATATATATATATACAAGCTATATCGTGGTGTTAACAGAATGCTGGGAAGAATATTGGGATCTGTGCTCAAAGATTTTGGATAACACCTTCATTCTGATTATCTTGTTTCACTAGAATATCGGGATCTGTGGTCAAATGTTTTGGATAACACCTTCATTCTGATTATCTTGTTTCACTAGAATATCGGGATCTGTGGTCAAATGTTTTGGATAACACCTTCATTCTGATTATCTTGTTTCACTAGAATATCGGGATCTGTGGTC
>NW_013666888.1:0-6119 GCF_000517525.1 Limulus polyphemus | reverse complement strand
AATCAAAAAAAAATAGAAACACACACCCGCACTCACGTTGATCAATCAAAAAAAAATAGAAACACACACCCGCACTCACGTTGATCAATCAGAATTTTAGAAACACACACTCACACTCACACTCACATTGATCAATCAAAAAAAAATAGAAACACACACCCGCACTCACGTTGATCAATCAGAAAAATAGAAACACACACTCACATTCACATTGATCAATAAAAAATAGAAACACACACACACTCACACTCACATTGATCAATAAAAAATAAAAACACACACTCACACTCACGTTGATCAATCAGAAAAATAGAAACACACACTCACACTCACATTGATCAATCAAAAAATAGAAACACACTCACATTGATCAATAAAAAAATAGAAACACACACACTCACACTCACATTTATGAATAAAAAATAGAAACACACACTCACATTTATCAATAAAAAAAGAAACACACACTCACATTGATCAATAAAAAAATAGAAACACACACACACACACTCATATTTATCAATAAAAAACTAGAAAAACACACACTCACATTGATCAATAAAAAAAATAGAAACACACACTCACATTGATAAATCAGAAAAATTGCCGTTTTTGCTGCAAAGCAAGTGCTTATCTTTGTGATAAGATCACTTTTATGTTAGGCTGGGAGTGTACGTTTGTTATTGTCTCGGACTGTGAATTCGAGGGTTCGTGGCCTTGCCTCATAAACGCACATCGCACTTTGGGCTATGGTTGCGTTATAACAGTGATACCAAAATCCCACTATTCTGTCAGATAAAAGTAGCTCAAGAGTTGGCGGAGGGGGCCGTTAACTAGCTGCCTTACTTTAGTCTCTCAGTTGAAAATTAGATACGATTACGCACGGATAGTCCTTTGTTTCGCGTTGTGCGAACATTCTGAAACAAACAAAAAATCTGATGTCACATGTCGATAGCATGTAAGACTAATAGGCTAATTACAAAAATAACTCTAGCACAAATGTAATGTCTTTGTTTGTCGTTAAGGCAAAATCTGAACAATAGATCATCTATGCTGTGTCCACCGTAGAAATGGAGCCCCGAATTTTAGCGTTGTAAGCCCTCAAGCCTACTGACGAATCATCGGGGGACACACAGGTTATATAATTATAACATTGTAACAAAATATGAACTATGACGTCCAATAACGTTTGTTTCTTTTTGAATTTCGCGCAAAGCTACACGAGGGCTATCTGCGCTAGCCGTCCCTAATTTAGCAGTGACTAGAGGGAACTGCCAACTCTTGGGCTACTCTTTTACCAACGAATAGTGGGATTGACCGTCAAATTATAACACCCTCACGGCTGAAAGGGCGAGCATGTTTGATGTGACGGGGATTCGAACCCGCGACCTTCATATTGCAAGTCGAGCACCCTAACCACCTGATAATGCTATGATAAAGTATAACAAAATTAGGCTTTAATATAAAGGGCAAAACTCCTCTGTAACATACCGATAACTTTACTAGAAAGGGTAAAACAGCTTTGTAACATACCGTTAACTTTACTAGGGAGGGTAAAACACCTTTTTTGCATACCAATAACTTTACTGTAGAGGGCAAAACACCTTTGTCATATACCACTAACTTTACTAGAAAGAACAAAACACCTTTGGTAACATACCGATAACTTGACGAGAGGGTAAACAAGCTTTGATGCATAGCGATATCTTTACTAGAGAAGGCAAAACACCTTTGTTGCATACCGATAACTTTAATATAGAGGGCAAAACTCCTTTGTAACATACCGATAACTTTACTAGAAAGGGTAAAACAGCTTTGTAACATAACGTTAACTTTACTAGGGAGGGTAATATCGCTATGCATCAAAGCTGTTTTACCCTCTCGTCAAGTTATCGGTATGTTACCAAAGGTGTTTTGTTCTTTCTAGTAAAGTTAGCGGTATATGACAAAGGTGTTTTGCCCTCTACAGTAAAGTTAACGGTATGCTACAAAGGTGTTTTGCCCTCTACAGTAAAGTTAACGGTATGCTACAAAGGTGTTTTGCCCTCTACAGTAAAGTTAACGGTATGCTACAAAGGTGTTTTACCCATTCGTGTAAGAGTATTCAAATTTATACATCGGCTTAATAATTCAGTGAAAACTTTTGAAGCGTTTCACTCGTAGGAGAGATAAACGAAGGTCATCTATTTATGTTATGAAAATCTCTTCAGAAAGTAAATGTAATTGTTATCGTTTCTAAGTTGTTCAATTTTTATACTGTAGTTCAGAGAAGCATTCTTATTTTGAAAATTACGTCACCAGATAAGGGCGCCCGCAGAAAAAAAAATAGGGGGGATCGAGTAACTCAAGTTTGAAAAAATTATGAAATCGAAATAGTTTTCTTCTATGGAAGACTGGAAGACGCCATTTTTCTGGCACGGGCTGAATAAATATAAAACTATGATTGGATTAAAATGTTTTCTAAATTACTGTATTAACGAGAAATAAGAATAATATAGATACTAATCATACTATTGTTAATACCCCTGTAATTACAAATACCTTATGATTTTCCAATAGCATAGAAGAAGAATTTTACATTTTACAGTAATTTTTTCTTTTTGAAAATCCGTGTGTGTGTGTGTGAAGAGACCCCCCTTGCCCCTTCCTCCGGGCGCCCATGTCACCAGATAAGATTCAGGCTGTTTTGGTAAGGGTACAGGGATCCTGTAGTAATATACTATACATGTGCATTACAACCAGATACACCACGTGTGTCCCCCGGTGGGAGTGTGTGTGTGTGTGTGTGTGTGTGAAGAGACCCCCCTTGCCCCTTCCTGCGGGCGCCCATGTCACCAGATAAGATTCAGGCTGTTTTGGTAAGGGTACAGGGATCCTGTAGTAATATACTATACATGTGCATTACAACCAGATACACCACGTGTGTCCCCCGGTGGGACAGCTGTAAGTCTTCGGATTTACAACGCTATAATTAGGGGTTCGATTCCCCCCGGTGGACAAAGCAAATATCCAGATGTGGCTTTGCTATAAGAAAAACACATACATACACCACGTGTTTGTTTTTGAAATTGCGCGCAAGGCTACTACAGGGTTATTTATCTACACTAGACATCCTTAATTTAAAAGTGATAAACTAGAGGGAACGCAGTTAATTAACACTGCCAACTCTTGGGCTACTTTTTTTTTACTAACGAAAAGTGGGATTGAGGCGTCACTTTATAACGCCCCTACTGCTGAAAGAGCGAGCATGTTCGGTGACGGGATTAGAACTCGCGACTCGTAATCTGCGTGTCGAGTGCGTGTTTCAACAGACGTTTCTCAAATATAGCTATATATCCAAGAACGATGTTAACGTATAATAAAGAATCTACGCCTCATTTTGTGATTTCACGTCTTTAACGTAAAATGTAAAATGGCAATATAAAATGTTAAAATTTCTTTTTTTTTTTGAGCCAAGTATTAGAAATATATCTGTTTGTTTGTTTTTAATTATGCACAAAGCTACACAAGGGCTATCTGTGCTCTGCCCACCACGGGTATCGAAACCCGGTTTCTAGCGTTGTAAGTCCGCAGACATACCGCTGTGCCACTGGGGGGGCAGTAATATATCTCTCTATTCAGTTAACACTAGCATTACATTTAGTCGATCAGGCTTGGCCTGGTGATTAGAGCGCTCAACAAGTACTGTAAGGAATCGGATTCGATACCCGTGGTGGGCACACAGCGCAAATAGCCCATTGTGTAGCTTTGCGCTTAAATTCAAACAAGCTTATTATATTACAGTGTTAATGATTATACGGCTGTAATTATAACTCAAAATATTTTTCTCTCTAACTCACACGAAATTATGATATCAAATGTTCATCTGGTAATGATTTGCATATCTTATCACCTTGTCTTTGTGGCCTGTGACGACGTAGGATTCAAGTATCGATCCCTCTGGTGCTACTTCAGTTAGCACTAAGTTCGTATTTCATATTTTATGATGTAACAATAATTTCCTACTGGAAAAAAATTTATTGTTGAATTTTTTTTAAGTCAACCAGTCATTCTTATAGCTCAGACAGTAACTGAGGTGTTTCGATTCTGTCAAACATTTCACCCTGAAGAAGACGTAAACTGAAACATGGAATAAAGTTTTGATTGTGTGTATTCTTAAATCGTTTTTACGTTTATATTGAGTTTTGTAAAACCAGTGTTTACTGGAATATATTAAAAACAACAAAACTAATGCTGCTTTTTTTATTTTTATTAAGAGAAGCGAGACATTTGGATAAAATATTTACTCAATAAGACAGCATAACATTTGGATAAAATATTTACTCAATAAGACAGCATAACATTTGGATAAAATATTTACTCAATAAGACAGCATAACATTTGGATCAAATATTTACTCAATATGGCAGCATAACATTTGGATAAAGTACGTACTCAATAAGACAGCATAAGATCTGGATCAAATATTTACTCAATAAGGCAGCATAACATTTGGATCAAATATTTACTCAATAAGGCAGCATAACATTTGGATAAAATACGTATTAAATAAGACAGCATAACATTTGGATCAAATATTTACTCAATAAGGCAGCATAACATTTGGATAAAATACTTACTCAATAAGGCAGCATGCACGGTTGTTTTATGAAACTTGATACACTTACTCAGTTCAAAGTGTAATTGGACACAAAATGAGAAGTGAACACCATATATATTACTTGGTATTTTCAAACCTTACACCACTGCCTTACAGTAAAAGCAGATCTGTGCCATTTTTAAAATGTTCGATACCAGAAAAAAATCGCAACACTGAATAGGGACTGTTTTGAGTTGCAGTAATGTAACAAAAGTCTCCGTAATGTCTAATAATGTTTTATAATGTATCAATATTCCTCTGTAAACATGTAATATAATAAGTAAGTCAAGGGCAAAAGACTAAATTTGAATTACTTTAAGTTAAACATTTGTTGAGTATCATTGTTTGCCTTACTATGAAAAGATAGGGGTGTAACTTAGCCCTCTTAACTTTCTTTCACAAGGTGTTCCAAAAATTTGGAGGGGTGTAACTTAACCCTCTTAACTTTCTTTCTCAAGGTGTTCCAAAAATTTGGTCTCATAAAGAAATGAGACGCCATAATTAGTACATCAAGAAAGTCGTGTAAAACATTTAATTGCCCTATGGGAAATAGAGAAAGATATGGAGAGTGCATGTGCCAAATTGACGACCTAATAAATGCTATGCTGCCGAAATTAATGTCGCGTTTTGGAACACTTTCATTAACCACCCTCCAAAAAACGCACATCACGTATAATAGTTAAACGAACTGCCTAAACGTCACGTTAGTATAGCCTGTACAAGGTGTAATGTTTAGTATACTCTAACCCCTTATAGTGATGGCCCACGACGAGATATACATTGGGCATGTAATGCTGTTTGAATACAAGAAGGGAAACAACGCCTCTGTAGCCACAATAATATCAAAGAAGTTTATGGAAATGTTTTGAACGTTTGTAAGTGTCGACGATGGTTCAGCAAATTTTGTTCATGTGACTTTAGCCTTAAAAACTGTGATGGCAGAAGCCTACATATTGGAATTAATATTGATGCTCTGAAGACGCTTGTTGAGTCTAACCCAAGGCAACACACTTGTGAAATGGCACTGAAATTGCACGTCTCTCATGAAACAATGTGTAAACATCTAAGGAATATGGGAAAACTCCATAAAGAATGTGTTTGGGTACCTCACGAACTCTCCGATGAGCATCGTTTTCAACGTGTGAACGTTGCTTCATCACTTCTGGCGCGTAATGTGCGTGAACCATTTTTGGACAGAATTGTCACCGGTGATGAAAAATGGATTCTCTATGCGGATATTAAACGCCAAAAACAATGGCTCAGTCCTAGACAAAACCACTTCCGACCCCAAAACCTGGATTCCATCCGCAGAAAGTGATGCTTTGCATTTGGTGGGACATCAAAGGAGTAATTCATTTCGAACTCCTCAATCCACAGCGAAATGTCAATGCAGAGATCTATAATCAGCAACTAGAACGTTTAAATCAAGCCCTTCATTAGAAACGCCCTTCACTCGTCAATCGGAAAGGTCACTCGTCAA
>NW_013666887.1:299357-309174 GCF_000517525.1 Limulus polyphemus | reverse complement strand
AATATGGATGGAAATATATCAGACTCTTTTCTATAGCAAGGAGTTCCCTCCGTATTACACAGTAGTATCTCTCTGGTCTACTCAGGACCCTACTGAAGTAGGCCACCATATGTTCGTTTTCACCCACTTTCTGAGACAACACTCCTCCAGTTCCAACATTACTAGCATCACAATCCAGTATGTACGGCAGTGAGGGATCTGGAAGCTTTAAAAGTGGAGCTGAGGCCTAGAAAATACTAGAGTTGCCAGGAACAGTCATGATCCTTCTAGAAACTCCAACACGCATGCTTCCAGCATCACATGACTTCTGCTGTCATAACAATACACTTACTAATTTAAAAGTTATAGCATGAAAACTATAACAAGCACACAATGGTTATGAGATCCCACATACCGAGACTGTGTTGAAAGGGTTAATTAACAGGAAGCTAGCTAGCTTTATTCTTGTTATTCACCAGCCACACACACCGAGTTTTCCACCGGGACATTATGTAATGTTTTCGTAAAAATACTAATGTCCGATGAGATTCCACTGAAATATCCTGGTCAAATATCTAAAGTTTTCCGATTGATAAGTGTTATAACAATTACAGTTATAGCTTCCAAAGTTTATAGCACATTGACCATAGCAAACTAATAATAGATGCTCTTCTTTTGGCGCATCGCGTTGGTTATAATTATAGGCGTGTGGAAGGCTTTCTAGAAATTTCAGTTTTACTGGGGCTAACACAACGTTTATATACACACATGTTGTTGATTCTTACTCTCGAGAACCTTCTACAGCTTTGGAGAATAGGCGAGAGTTTTGCAATATATATTTAAAAGCATAAGCCATGTATGTTTCTAAGTATAAATTTAATCCAAACAAACGTTGATATTAAAATAAATATATAACAGATTAACAGTGAATTAACAATGGCTTTTAAGTAATTGCCTATTCCAATTTTCTTGCATTTATTTTCCTTAAATTCTGTGGATTATAATGTTTAAAATTAATTTTTATAATTATGTCTATATTTACGAGGATTATTGTTCACTGTTAGTTTATTACATGAAATTAAAAGTAACCTTGTGAAATATTATTGAAATTACTACTGAAAATGTACATCATCTGTTTTATCTTCTTGTAATATTTATTTTGAATTAATTCTGGTTCTGAATACGTGCAGATTTCACATAGCATATGATTGAAAAGCTGTAAAGTTGATGTTGTGTCAATTTATCTTTGTTGTTCTTGGAAATGGATAATATCTGTTGCCACCTGGGAAGAACATTGCTTCATACAACATGTGTAAAATTGCGGACAACAGTGTCCTTCAATGGTTGTTGAGGCGATATATAAAGAGGTCAGGGCTTGACCTATGTTGCATAACCAGTCACACGAGTATTGCAAGTCACCCTGGGTAAATGGGAGATTTCTTGTGCTAAAGAATGTTACCAATTTTCACAAAGTTGAAATGTATTTCAGGTGAAATGATGAAGGTGAGAAAGGCTTTAGGAACTGGAGTGCTTGCTCACATTCATTATTTCATCTGAAACACACATCTCAACTTCGTGAGGATTGATGATGCTGTGATGATCTAGAAGTTGGCCATAAACCATCGATAGTATGATGCAAGCCCTATGAAAATGTAGACTTCTCACTTGGTCACAGGCTGAGACCAATCTTGCACCACTGTTGTTTTAGTTGAATCCATGGAGATTCCTCCTCTATCCACAATATCACCAAGAAATTCCACTTCCATGCACATTTTCCTGGTTTCAGTTTCAAGTCTCTCTGTTGAAAAACCAATTTCAGGTTTTCAGTCACAGATCAGACACTTCTCCCATTGCAACATTTTAAGCAAAAGCTCCATCAGACTCTCAAAAGTGGCAGTCACATTACACGTAGCCAGACAGTAAAATCAAACAACCCATCTCTTATGGTAAAAGTAATCTTGTGTCAATTGTTGTCATCCAGCTCGACTTTCCAGTATCCTAATGCCAGGTCTAATCTAGTGAACCACCAAGCCCTTTCCAATGCATCCAGACATTCATCTCTTCATGGTAGTGGAAAGATATCAATGTGAAATATTGCATTCACTCATCTAAAATCAGTACATAGCTTGGGTGTACCTTCCTACTTTCTAGCAATCACTACTAAAGACGACTGAGAACTTACCAAATATTGTATGGTCTCACCCTTTAACATCTATTATACCCCAAAACTGGCTATATCCACAATGCTCCAGGGAATCCTGTGTGATAGTTGTTTAATTGGATGGGCATTACCTTTATCAGCATGATGCACTATGACACTTGCTCAACCCAATCAGCCATCTGGTTCCACAAATACATCAGCAAGTTCAGCCAACTAGTCTCCGAGTTGCTGCTACTGCATTGGGTTTAGGTTGTCTGTACAATCCCTAAGTAACAAACTCAAATGCATTGGTAGTACTGTACTTGAAGTGCAATGGATACAACCCTAATATTACCACTAGCCTCAGCTACTTATGCTTCACTTACCATGCCAGTGACAATTCCAACATGAAGATGATTAACTGGTCATACATAATTGAAGAACAACTGGAACTTCCTATCTCCTTGGACAGACAACTGCCAAAGCTCATGCTGCTTTCATTCTGAACATAAAACAGCTTATTTCATCTATGGGCATTATGGCTTTGCATCAATGCACTAAGAGTAAATCACAGACTACCACTTAATTTCCTTTCCCACATACACCCATGCAGTCCATTCTTCATGTATCTGGTCTAGCTGACATCAGCTAACTCTCCTACAGAACCTTTCCACAGAAGAGTTTGGCTGATAAGCTCTGCAGTAAATCAATCCTGATAATACTGATGCAAGAACCAAGGTTACCAAAAACAACTACCTTCATTCTGTGAGAAATGCTTCTTAGACATAATAAGAGAGATACATCTCCACTCATATACAGTCTATCTTCATTTGCCAGAACAAATGTCAGATGTTGGTTTTACTTCAAGCATCTGGTATATACTATAAGATCTACTAATGTTATGGCTATTCACGTATAAACCAGGAACTCTATCTCCCACCCTTGTACTCTGACAGTCACATACCCATCCATCTAGGAGAGATCTGGGCTAACCACTGAACAATTTGGTGCAAGTTATCCACTGCACTCCCCCCCCCCCTCCAAGTTGGTGTCCAGGAACCTTGGGTTTCATTAGTTTCCAAGAGTTGTTGGCATTGTTCATTGCCTGTTGTCGGCTCTCTTGCACTTGCCGTATCATCAGCTGGAACTGCTGAAACATTCCCATATCATGATCAAATCACCTTCATGTTTTACTGCAGGTACAGGATGCACCTTTTTTTTTTTCTTCCTCCAAGCATACCAGGGTCAATTTATGAGGGAAAAGTCTCATTTTAATCATATCAGACCAGAGAATTTTGAGGAAGAATGCTTTCATAATAAAACAAACCTTTATTGACAACATCTGTAACACAATTCTCTAGCCTGACAAAGAGATTAATTTAATGAAAATCTTCATATGCAGGTATATTTTTCTGTATGAATGGCTGATGAACAAACAGACAAAACGTCAGCATATGACCATGAGGGTGACACTAAGAGAGGACTTGTTTTGTTTAGTCTAAGTGCTATCAAAACCTCCCAGAATGCTATACTATGCCATCATGTAAACAGTCCATTTTGCATATTAAAACATATGTAACGAGGAGCCTTGATTATGACCAGATACTCTTTATACTTACCAATTTATTGTTTTAACAAAGATTCATCATACTGTTTATTTTACATTCACTAATGAATGTTTAAATAGATAATTACTAGTAATTTTATTAGCTGCAAATATGTTACAAATGTCACATACACCTACTTTGATAAGCCACGGTATACAAAATATGTAAGAACTAAAACTTTGAACGTTATTCGAAACCAAACTGAATGTTCTCAGAGTAATAAATAAAAGTTAGATGGATAGTTTCAGACTTAGGAATGGTAGGTATATGATGGGTGTTGTTAAATAACAAACTAAAACCTGCCTAATGCATTGAAGATAAGTTGTGAAATATTTACTATATCAGCAAAAATAAAAACAAAACATAAAAGTCAAGAAAGGAAAAAAACTGCATCATTCAATCATATAAAGACAAGAGTTTTATCACTTTTTTGTAGAATAAAAACATTCATGCAAAAACTTAGATTTATTTTTCAGTGTATAATACAAGCAACACAAAAATATTGATTATACAAACAACTTACTGGGAAAACAATTTAAAATTTGAAAATTGCAGAACATGCTTTATTTTCTATTAAATTCACTTATTTATATGTACAATTGCATTATGAAAAGAACGTGTATACAGGCTCCAAGATTCTCAACACAGCAAGTTATATTTTTCTTCAAGATGTTATCAACTCAAAAAGACACTTCCACACAAATATAGGAGTAGTCTAAATTAATGCTTAAACATGTTGTTTATATTTTAAACATGTGTGTTTACACCAATTTCCTTTGCAGCAAATCTTAACTAAAATCTACAATGAATAATTCATTTACAGATTCAACACATCATGTTATCTGTTTACGAGGAACTTAAAATGAATTAAGTTAAAAATTCTAAGAACAGTGAGTATGATATTCATCAACTATAATGACATGCAATTATTGATTTCTAATGTCAATATTACTATAACCCGTGTTTTCAAATTATAGCATACAAAGTACAGAATGAATTATTGATTTATAATGTCAATATTACTATAACCTGTGTTTTCAAATTATAGCATACAAAGTACAAAATGAATTATTGATTTATAATGTCAATACTACTATAACCTGTGTTTTCAAATTATAGCATACAAAGTACAGAATGAATTATTGATTTATAATGTTAATATTACTATAACCTGTGTTTTCAAATTATAGCATACAAAGTACAGAATGAATTATTGATTTATAATGTCAATATTACTATAACCTGTGTTTTCAAATTATAGCATACAAAGTAAAGAATGAATTATTGATTTCTAATGTCAATATTACTATAACCTGTGTTTTCAAATTATAGCATACAAAGTACAGAATGAATTATTGATTTCTAATGTCAATATTACTATAACCTGTGTTTTCAAATTATAGCATAAAAAGTGCAGAATGAGCTATTTTAACATAAAGAAGATTGAAACTTTTCAAGAAACTTGTAAAAACAATTATGGATAATTTTTTCTGTATTATTATTATTATTGAGTGAAGCTGTGTAGTACCTGATATATCAGTTTCACGAAGTGTACAAGTTTTATGTTTACTGTATTACAGTGTTAAAACAGTTACTACTTTATCTCAGTCTATAACAGTTTTAGATCACATTAACAGGATTAAGTGGCATTCTGGATCAACCAATATCATAAAAAACAGAGAAGCATAATCACTTTCAAAACAATAGAAAATTAAATCATAATTACAATTTGTTAACCAATGAAAATTCTCACACAATTTATATAACAATCAATTTAGAACATTATTAAAACTTGAGTTCAACACATTAGCATTTCTGACAACCTCTAGCAACATACTTTTATTACTATTTAATTCCCCTAATATAATTTTTACTTGTCTTTCCCATTTTGAATGTTAAATACTGACTTGTCCTGTCAGGTTGAAAAAACAATTACGAAGAAAATAGAAAAATTAAGCAGCAAGTTTACATTTAATAAAACTACTATTTTCCTATTCATATATATTTTTACTTATTAAAACAAGTACATTTTTTATGAAACGTACAAAAGTGTTTCCTCAAATAACTTCAGTAGAGATAATAGTGCAACAAAAAACAGTTCCTATCTTTTGTTATTAAAATATTAATTTGGCATTAAAAAGTATTATTGAACCTAGGAATGCCTTCCTTAAACAAAGCACAATGCAGAAACACTTCCTCTGATATCTATAATTTATTTTTAAGCACACAATAAGCTATTTTTCTTTTATTAAACATTTAAAAAATACCTAAATAAATCTAAACTTCAACAGAACTTTTAATGACAGCTATACTACTTCCCATATTTAACATCAAAATGCTCATTATTTAATTTTAATTGAAACAAAGAAACTACAGGAGCATCAGAAACCACCTCAACTGAATAAGATTCAACATTAAACTATCAGTCAAACATACAGAAAAAAAGATAAAATTTTGAATACTGCCTAAATAGCTAGAACTTCTATCAGTATTAAAATTTACAAGATTTAATCCAGTAATCTATCTTTAAATTCAAATGCCCTTGGCAGAGAGATGGATAAAGTCATTCAAGCCATCAAAGCAGTGCTCTGTTACTAGCAGTAAAGCTAACAGAATTTTAGTGAATTTATTGACATTTTTATGATAAGTCAAAAGAGGTTATTCCTTCTTTATGCAAATCACTAATTAGGCTTCATTTGGAATACTGTGTATGCTGTTGGTCTCCTTGTCTAAGAATATTGACTTATTGGAAATAATTCAGAGATGGGCTATGAGGAAGATTGTGTAGATGGGAAAGTTATCTTACAGGTTAAGATATTATTATTTTATTTGTAGAAAAGAAGAGTAAAAGATGATCTTATTGAAGTTTAAAAGATTATTCAGGGGATCACTAGGATAAAGGTCTCTCATTTCATTTTGCTATACTCTGAAAATAACAAGACAAAGAGAACACAAGTACAAGATTTCAAAAAAGACAAGTTAGGCTCCAGTTAAGACAATTTTTCTCTACAAAGTGAAGGCATTACTGTAATTAGTAGTCATGTCAGCATTTTAAAGGAATTTAAGAGGGGAACTCATAATTTCCTGGAAAATAAAGGATTTTGAATTTAAATTTTTACCTTTCTCAAGGGTGGGTGTTCAAGAACAGAAAGGAATGAACAAATGGTTCCTTTTTGTCCATATGTATGTCACATTCTCACATTCAATCTCATCTATTCAAAAATCATTTTTTTAATTTAATGCCAATATTTCCAAAAAAACATTTGTGAGTGTTTTCTTATTATGTATAATTAGTAATAATTCATTTCTAACAGATAAGAAATTCAGACTTCATGCATCAGAAAACATTTCTTCCTATAGTAACTATCTCAGTAAAAATAATTATAGCATTTTATAATATTTTTATAAACAAAGAATATTTTTCTAAAAACAGAAAAAAGTGGTAAGTCCTGTCCTGAAAGAATAAAATAAAAATCATTGTAGGTAACTTTCAAATTTAAAACACATGAATGCTTACACGCCAATGTACCTTTTATCTTGCAACATCTGCCAATATTCAGAAAATAGTAAAATAGAAACCAGAATATACAGTTACTACCAATTTATCATTATTAATATATAGATAAATATTTACTTTCCAAGCAGCTTCATAGGACTGTACAGCAAAAATCCAGGTGCTCATACATGAGAGATGACACAAATTGTAAGAAATGTCTTAAGTTTGTATGTTTGCAACAGTAATGAACAGTCACCTTCCTGAAGATTAAGTCTGGTTTCTTATTTTTCAGCCTGTAAAAATAATTGAAATAGATTTATTGTTGCAGTAACTGCAGATACTTAAATTCTCAATCAAAATATGCATTTTGAAAATAATTGTTTAATAATGACTCAAGTTAAAGACACTAGAGAAGTAGTAAAATACAGTAAATCAACCAGTGGTACATGTACCATTACAAAGGATGGATGAATTTTAAAAATGGTACACAAAATCTTAGTAGATATTCAATATTTTTATTACTGCATGTTTGTGAAAATTACATTTATAATGAATTTTCTGCTATGTTGTCAGTTGTTTTCACTCATTAACATTAATAATTTAGCCTTCAAAAATTCCACATTGCCCTCATACAACTAATTTGATAATTTATGTATCGATAAAGAATTTCATTCACACTGTATTGTTAGTGTTTGAGAATGCTCATCTAGATCTAGATAAAGTAAATTTTAAATACAAATCTACCAAAGGACATTTGTGAGTGTGTGTCAGAATGAAATATTAAACTAGAAAGCATACAAGTAAAAATGTCAACTTTTCCACCAAACATCATGAAAGCTCTCACAGAAGTTGAAACTGTACACAAATAAAATTCTTGTTTTTACTTATAAAATTCTTAATTTAAAAACAAGAAGGTACCACAATTTGTACATATTTTGGTTAGGCTTCATTTGGAGCCATAAATGCAATTTTGGTCCCCTGAACACAGAAAGAATAACAATAAATGGTGATGAAGGCAGGGATAAGCTTCTACAATGATATTTGGTTATCTGATGTTTAAGATATCAGGAGGCTTAAAGTTTTAACCTGTTTTCTATGAAGCACAGAAAAATAAGAGGAAATGTGATCCAAGTGTTAAAAATTGATCGACTTTAAGACAGTCTTACTTCAAGTGATCTATAGGAATGGTAAAACAAAAAAAGATGGATATGAGTACTTGATTACTGAAAGTAATACATACAACTTTAAGTTAGAAGCAGGTTAGTTGTTTATACAAGTTCTCAGATTTTTATATAATGGTGCGATGTGTCCAATTCTGAATAATTTAAACTACTTAGATAGGTATAGAGATGTGAGGAGTTACATATAATTTAGTTTTGATATTTTGGTCGAAGAGAACTCAAAGGACCAATCTGTCATTTTGTTTGTTTTTTCTTTCATTGTATTTCTTCACACTTTCCTTAAGTTAAGATGTTGTGACCTAAAGAGGTGGATGCTTTCTTTCCTTAGGTTAAGATGTTATGACCTAAAGAAGTGGATGCTTTTTTTCCTTAGGTTAAGATGCTATGACCTGAAGAGGCGTGAGAGTTTAGCCATATTTTGAAGGAAGTGTAAAATACTGAATGTTAGTACAAAATTATCTTAAAAAACATAAGAAAGGTCATACTAGAGCAATTGGTTTCCTAAGAAAGAATGTTGACTTATTGCAAAAAGTTCAGAAGAGGGCTGCTAGAATGATTCTGGGGATGGAAAATATTATCTTATGGTCATAGGTGATGGGATGGTTTAATATCTTTTAACTTGTTCTTTTTTTTTTTTTAACTCTTTCCTGGTTCCTGGGACCTACCTCATAACAATTTTGTGCTTGTTATTTTTAATATATTGACCTTACAGCCGTGCCTGGCTAACCATACAGAAGTTACGATGACGAGGCACACGTGCACTCATGCTACTGTACCCAATGTCATAAAATTGACCTTTAATCTTTACTAAGTCTTGGCTGTGTTTTAGTAGACTAGTATTTTGTAAAATACGGTCACATTTCAATTATTATAGTGAGTGTATAGAGATTATTGCTATTTAGAAATAAGTTCTTAAACATATTTCTCTTAAAACATAGAGCAGTAAATAAAGAAGTAAAGCAAACAATTATCTCTTCTAGTTATGACCTTTGTACTTGGTGGCTGCTTGACATAGGTTGCTAAGCCTTTAAAAATTTTGCACATGGAGGATATGAAAAAATATTTTTTTAGGTTTTATATATATACATTTGAATAACTAAAAAATCATAAATTACTACATCAATACCATAGAATTCTACTATAATTTATCAAGCTTAGTAACTAAGCTGTATTTGGGTCTAAAACAAATATGAAATTTCGAACAGACTAAAGACACAACCTACCTCATTGAAATCTTGATTCAAAAGAAAGAAATGGCAGAAGGAACGTTAGAAAGGATGAGAAAACCACTAGAGGGGCATTCTGAGCTTCCGATTGGTTAATTATGTCATATATAGAAGTAAGTGTATATAAGGGAGCAGTTCCCAAATTGGAAAGAGGTAGGCAGGGTGCCACTGTGTTTGATTTATTACAT
>NW_013666887.1:296469-298480 GCF_000517525.1 Limulus polyphemus | reverse complement strand
ACTTCACAAACATCTAATTTGAACCAGTGCTGCATTCAACATACCACATGACACATAAAACTCGGTGTTTATCTGTGTTTATTTTAATATTTAATTTTAAATTAACAAATTGAATATTGTGTAATTCTAAAATATGAATTATAATCTACAGTTTGATATCAAATGTATTGACATAAATTCATGAAATAGTAGTTCAATAAAATTTTGAATGCGAGGCAACAAATGTGATGACATGGCCTTTCACCTGTGATCACCTGGAAAGGGTTAATACAGTCCTACCAAACACCATAACAAAGCTTTTCTTTAAAAGAAATAATATAAGAAATAAATTAATTTATTATTCAAGTACCACTTATTCAAGATACATTTATAAGCAACAGAAAGCATGCTAATTCACAAACAGTTTCTTGACAGTTGTTTTTACTGTAATGTTATATAATGATTAACAAGTCCTCTTTTGTTTCAAAATGAATTCTAACTTGGAGATAGTAAGAGTGACATAATTTTTTCAACCATTTTATGATAAGGGAGTACTGTCTCCCAAGATATGGTAAGCAGGTGTATAAGGGAAGTTTGGGTTACCTCATCCTTTCTAGCCTTTCACAAAGAAATTACTTTCGTACAAAGCATTCTTTTTTGAAATGGCTACCCTAAGCATTTCTTAGGGAAAATAACTTCTTAACAAATTTGTTTGTCAAACCACCTAAGATATCCACTATTCCCAAACTACCTTTATACACCTGCTTACCATATCTTGGGAGACAGAGCTCCTTTACCACAAAACAGTTGAAACAATTATGTAATTCTTACTATCCCCAAATTGACCTGAAAGTTATTATGAAACCCAATTCTAACTTGTTTTAAAAATGATTTTCCTGAATTTCAGCATTTATATTTTAACAACAATTTCAATATTTGTATATATATGTGTCAAATATTTATTTTCTTTTTCACCAGAGTTGAGATTGAAAAGAGAATCTATAATGTATAGTCCTAATGCATTCTTTGATTGGCCATACACTCTGCTGTGGACTGCAGATTCACCTATTCATGGCTCATCAGCACAGCTTGGGTAAGCAAACCAAAGAAATACCATTTATTTTAGGCCTATTATAATGGTGAAGTGTATATAATATCCATGGAAATTTCAATATTTACTTCATATAGCTTACACAATAAACTTCATTATGGCTGAATATCTTCTTACAAGTTTAATATTTTTTTATGGTAATGGGTCTCAGTGCATAATAATGCTTTACGTTTCATTTAGTTGTACTTCATATGCATTTCTAACTAAAAAACCTCATTCCAATTGTTCATTTTCTTGGTAATATTTAGTAAGGCCCCATTACTAAATTAAGCAGTTACATCTAATACAAAGTCATCTATGAACAACTGATACTATTAAAATTCTAATTGTAAGTAATGAATATAATGTGTATTATTTCAGCATTCTTTAAAAGATATCAAATTAATATATCTTTTCAGCATTATAAATTCGAAAAGCATTTGAGTTTTGTTTGTCTCTAAAACCACGTGTTATTATCATAAGTTCAAATATACATTTTCAAACATCTATTTAGACATTAAATAAATTCAAGTTTAAGTGGATGATTATTCAAACTTATCACTGACCTTCCATTTTAAAACTAATACCTCTTATACATTATAGCACAGAATCTTCTTTGTCAAACTTTATGTTCACTGTGGAAGACAGGAACATTTGTCAAAAGTGGAGTTGGGCAATTAGTAGCATTTGTTATTTGATAAACTGACAGCCCCATTAATTTATTACATTCAATTAATCGATTAATACACTGTTCCTCAAACCATGGTATGCACAAGCAAAGAAAATATAAAGTTGGCAGTGGATGCTGCCAGCCAATTACCTTCCCTCTAGGCAGCAATTCAAAAAGAATTGAAAGTTGGTGGCAGGTAGCTAGTTGCCTTCCCTCTAGGCAGCAATTCAAAAAGAATTGAAAGTTGGTGGCAGGTAGCTAGTTGCCTTCCC
>NW_013666887.1:290904-296190 GCF_000517525.1 Limulus polyphemus | reverse complement strand
AAAGAATTGAAAGTTGGTGGCAGGCAGCTAATTGCCTTCCCTCTAGGTAGCAATTCAAAAAGAATTGAAAGTTGGTGGCAGGCAGCTAATTGCCTTCCCTCTAGGTAGCAATTCAAAAAGAATTGAAAGTTGGTGGCAGGCAGCTAATTGCCTTCCCTCTAGGTAGCAATTCAAAAAGAATTGAAAGTTGGTGGCAGGTAGCCAGTTGCCTTCCCTCTAGGTAGCAATTCAAAAAAGAATCAAAAGTTGGCAGGTAGCTAGTTGCCTTCTAGGCAGCAATTCACAAAAAGAATTGAAAGTTGGTGGCAGGCAGCTAATTGACTTCCCACTAGGTAGCAATTCAAAAAGAATTGAAAGTTGGTGGCAGGTAGCCAGTTGCCTTCCCTCTAGGCAGCAATTCAAAAAGAATCAAAAGTTGGTGGCAGGTATCCAGTTGCCTTCCCTCTAGTTAGCAGTTCAAAAATAATCAAAAGTTGGTGGCAGGTATCCAGTTGCCTTCCCTCTAGTTAGCAGTTCAAATAAAAATAAAAAAAGTTAACAGTGGGCTCTGCTAACCAGTTGCCTTCCCTCTAGTCAACAGTTCAAAATTAGTGGCAGATAGCCTTGGTAAAATGAGCAAGTTTGGTGACAATGGTAATCAAGCCCAAAAACCTTGAATAATGATCCCTCCCCATAATCACCAAAACATAAATTAGAAGTAAAAAAAAAAACTTATAAGGCTAAAATTGGGCAGAGTTTAACAAAAAACAAACATAATAGCAATATTCTAATTACTTAAATAATTGGAATAATCAAAAATAAAAAAAGAAAACATAATTTTGATTGGTTGGTTATTTTTGTGAAAATTAATTTAATCATAATTATGATTAACTGATTTTATCATAATTTTGATTAACCGATTACTTTATGTGACACTAATTGAGGTTATTATTGCTCATAAGTAATCATCCAGTTCTTGTCAAAATATTTAGGGTTTTATCATTTTTTGGACGTGATTTACCAATTTTTGTGAGAATAGCCATGAATTCATTTTGCACAAAGTTTACATTTAAATTTTTATATAATTCAACCAAAATGCAATAAAACATTAAACAACTGCTTAGTAAAAGATTTGGGTTCAGCAAAATATCATAACCCTAAATATTAAGGAGCCTAAGGATGTGTATGTATGTTGGAATTCCCTAAAGATTATTGGATTAATAAAAAAATCACCATCTAATTACCTGTCACAAAGTTAAAAATCAGTCACTATCACTGGAGTTATTTTGGGCATTCTCTTCAGATTCAACAGGGCTGTTTTGTGGTGACCTTCCTTCACTGCCAGATTCAGCATCATCCCCCTTTCTTGATTCGTCATCTGAATTATGTTTCTCAGATCTGTCTGTGGCATTCTCCTCTTGATCTGAATGCTCCGAGGCATTTCCTTTTCCAGATTCTTCAGATGCAGAGGCATTGTCTTCTTTTTCAGAATGTTCTGAGTCATTTTCCTCTTTTTCAGATTGCTCATGGACACGTTGTTCCTCATCAGAATTCTCTGAATAATTCTGCTCTTTTGCTGACTTGACTGAACCACTATCTTCATCAGCTGAACCATGTTTATCAGAAGCATCATCATCTGTGCCTCGTTTAACAGAGGCACCATCGTCATCATCTGACTGGTGTTTATCTGAAGCACTGTAACCTTTTTCTGATCTTTCTGCATCAGATTCATTCTCAGAAGATTTCCTGTCCTTATCATCATCAGTTTTGTTTGACCTTTCTGATTTCTCTTCATCAGACTCAGAAGAAACCACTTTACGTCTCTTGTGCTTTTTTTCCTTTTCAGAACCATTATCAGAATCAGAAGCTATTTTCTTTTTAGTTTTTTTTATATCACTATCAGAACCACTTTCACTGTTGGACGATATATCTTTTTTACTGTTATTTCTTACATCTTCATTACTGGCACTACCTCCTTGATCTTTATTTTTCCTTTTGTCATCACTGTCAGAATCATCACTTGATGAAATTGTTGCTTTAGAAACAATTCGACTTCGTTGTTTTGCTGTCAAGCCATCATCCAGTACTTTCTTGGACTTCTTGCTTTCTTGACGTTTAGAAGGTTTCCTACGTTTGCGGTCTTTCTGAGATGTTTCTTCATCTTCACTATCATCTTGTGGTCTTCCACTTCTTTTACGATGGATCTTTTTCTTCCTTTTCTTTTCTCCATCAGCACCTTCAACTCCTTCAGATCCACTGACAGGCCTCTTTTTTTTCTTTTTAGGCTCTCCTCCTTCACCACTACTGGATCCATCATAAATGTAATCATCTTGAGTTTTCCTTCCACGGCCTCTTTTATGTGTCTTTTCTTCTGAAATTTCATCAAATACCAGCTTATTCTTGCTCTTCTCAACAAACTCTTGTCTTTTTTGGATTAACTCCTGTTCTTGACGTTGTTTTTCTTCATCAGCAATACGTTTCTCCTCTAAAATTTTCTGTCTTAAAATTTCTCTTTCTTCTTCCTGTTTACGGCGAAGTTCTTGCTCTTCTTCATCCAAACGACGGGCTCTTGCTACATGATACTGTGCTTGGCTTAAGAGGTCCTGACACTGTCTAGCTTCAGCATTAGCTTGAGCAAGATCATATTTCATACGATCACCATGAACACTAAGGTACTGAAAATATCTGTGAGCAAGCCCAAGTTCATGGACAGCATTCAAAACAGTTTTAAGATTACTTTTTTCATCTTTTAAAACATGTGTTGCAAGACGCTGTAACACCAAGGCAATATTATACAACAGAACAGTATCCTGTGGGGCAACACGTCTAGCTCTCAAAAGTACTTGTTTACATTCTCGCAATTTTCCACATCTAAAGTAAGCTCTTCCTAAATACATCAAAATTTCTCCATTATGATACTTGAAAAACTTCTTCAAACAATTTTCATACATCTGAATGGCTGCAACATATTGACGCTGTTCAACATAAACATGAGATATGTTCAGCCAAACATCACAAAAATCAGCAGTAGCCTCACGAACCTGTGCAAAGACATCTCTCGCTTCAGTAATGTACCCCTTATGTGCAAGAACTGCTCCTATGCCATTGGCTGCCCAAATATTTTTGGGATCTATGCGAAGTACTTGTTTGTAAATGGCAATTGCTCGATCCTGATGTCTCTTTTCTTTTTCTTTATCTCTTGTAGGTTGGTGCAGTGTCTGCAACCAAACATTTCCTAAAGCAACAAGAGAGTATGTATCATTTGCTGTTACATCCTGTTTTAAAATACGCTCAAATTTTTTTTGCCCAGGGCCCCACTCTTGTTTTGCAAGATGAAGATTACCAATTAATGACCATGCATCAGGATGGTCTTGATTAACTTGCAAAGCTTCTTTAAACCAATCAGAAGCTTCATAAATCTGACCCCTATCTCTTGCCATGCATCCTAGTCGGAGATAGCAGTCAACATAATTAGGATGCTCTCTTAAAATATTTTTGTATAGTCTTTCAGCTTTGTGAAACTGACTTAGAGCCTCAAATAAGCGAGCAAGATTGTAATTGGTTGTGACAGAAATTGCACTATAATAATGTTCATCATGCTGTGCTTCATTACGGGAACGTTCTAGTGATGCCTCATAATATTTCTTAGCCTCCTGCAAATTACCTAAGCGAAAATGAAGTGCTCCTACATTGTTTAATATTTCTGGAGGAACATCAGCTTGAACTTTTTCATTCAAAATTCGTGTAGCTGTGCCATAAGCAGACAGTGCTCCTTGAATATCTAACTGTTCAAGAATTTGAGCAAGTTCAATCCATGCTTCTACATCATCTGGAAATTGCTCAGTTACTTTTTTTAAATGAGATTTTGCCTGATCTCTTTTAGACTGACTATTAGAATGAGCATACAGAGATCCCAGTATCTTTATAGTTTCATAATTTCCTGGCTGAGCTTTCAATACTTTTTCAAAACACTGTGCTGCATTTTCAGTATCTCCTCTATAAATGTACATCTGACCTAGGCCAAAATGTGGTAACACAAATGATGGTGAAGCAAACTGAGTAGCCTGGTAATAATATTGGAAAGCTTGATCATAATCTTGCTGTATGTGAAATGCTCGAGCTAGCTGATAACAGCTCTCTGCACGCATTGCTTCATTTTCAGTGTTATGAAAAGCATGAAGAGCTAGATGCTGCACCTTTCCATAATCTTTCTTAAAAAAAAAATGGTTGGCTAAATGATTGAGAACCATTGGGTTTGTAGAATCAATTCTATAAGCTTTGGAAAGCATCTGTACCCCATTACGAATTGATTCTGAAGATTTTAAATTCAGCTCAAGAACTGCTAAACCCACTAAAGCACCAACACACTGTGGATCCAGTTGCAAAGCTCGTTCAAAAGCAAGTTTTGCCTTTTCATGTTTTCCAAGTTTATAAAAGCAATGTCCCATTCCTAATCTAACTGCTGCAGGACATTTTGGGCTTGTGCGAAGTGCTTTTTTATAAAAAGCTAGAGCTCCTCTAAAATCTTTTTTGTTGAAAGCTATACAGGCTTTACCAAGTAAAGAGGGGATGTTGTTTGGGGACTGATTGAGAACAAAATTAAACTGAGCATCAGCTTGATCCATCTTATCTCCTTCCAACATACAAAAGTAAGCTCGACCCAAGAGGTGATTTTGATCATACATTATAATTTTGTCAGCAGTAGTATATAAAAGAGTAGCTTTAGTAAATAACTCTCTTTTCTTATCCTTGTTTTTCTCTTTGTTTGCCTGCTGAACATAAAAAGCTGCTAAAGTATCCAATGCCTTCATTTGGTCATGTTCGAAATCCCTATAATCTAAGTTGGCATCAGATCTGGAAATATCAAGCAACTTTATAAAATCTTCCACTTTTCCTTGGCGATAATATTCCAAAGCAAGTGTAACCCATAAGTGGAGTTGGGCTTGTTCCTGCCGTAAAATTCCCAAAACTTCATCTCCTTCAGGCAGTTGATCCAAATCAAGCTCTATCACCTCGTCTGTATCACGAAGTGGAATTTCGACTGATCCTGCCATTTTATATTTGAACTGATTTCTAAATATGATCTAAAAATTCGAGTTAAAATAAAAATGTAAGAATATTAAAGTGCCGCGATATGAAGTATTTTTATCACTTACGCTGAATCATGAACACGGAGACCTAAATCACACCTATCAAACTCTTTAGAGTTACGGTTCAGACGACAGCCATCTTAAAAAGTCGGAACTTTGCTGCACTCTGGTGTATTATATATTCATATATATATATATATATATATATATATATATA